>NC_092819.1:12487500-12642500 GCF_023375885.2 Dermacentor andersoni | reverse complement strand
TCCGTTTTCTGAATCGCCACAAGGAACCCTTTTCGGTTCTGCGTGATGGCCTGTTGCTGTGTCACGGGTGTCGTTGAGGCGTCTTTCTCGAGTTTTGGGTGCGCCGAATACTTTGCTCTTTGTATCCTGCGCCATCTGAAACAATTTTGCCTCGCCTAGTGCTCACCGAATGTGCCGCTGAAAACCCCGATAGTCTTGGTTCCTGCGCTGTTTGGCCGCCATGGTATTCTTCTGTCCTGTTGACGATCCTGGGAAATCGCTCAAGAGCGGAGGTACGAGGGAGGTTTTCAGCGGCTCCCTCAGAGACAGATGGCTCGAGTAGTAAGGGTTAGTTCACAGGGCACCATAACTTAAACATTTAGAAGAAAACATGAAGCGGTCTTCTCCAGAAGAGTCATAGAAGACGATGAAGAGGGATAAGAAGAGGAGGAAGAAAAGACTAGGGCGGAGGGGATTAAAATGGGGGACGACAGCTGTCTCTTTACGTATGTGTCTAAGCGAATCCTAAAGGGATTCGCTTAGACACATATTCGCTTAGATTCGCTTAGACAAAAAGGTCTAAGTGAATACCTTTAGGATTCACTTAGACCTTTCTTTGCGAATTTTTTTTAAACCTCTACAACAATATGGCGGACTGGCGATAGGAAGATTAAGTGTACGACATAGTTCTGCATGCATAAAAGCAGTGTGGTTTCACTGCCGATGGTACAGTTGTGATTCAACAATACGCTTGTTGGTTACTTCACATGATCGTTCTTGCAAAGCGACAAATTTCCGCGTTCTGCAAACATCCCTTTTACTGAAGAAAGCAGAGAACGTTCTGTTGTCATTTTTTTTGCCTGTGTTATTTGATGATGAAAACACATCGATACACAGCACCGCAAAAGCATGCTGCGGCCTGATTGTTCATGGCTACATACACATAGTTATTTTGTTTTGTTAGTGCAACATGCAAAGACAACTTAATGCCCAGGGAACGTGCCCATCAAATGTTTTATTTACATTCGTCTTCGATGTTATATGATGTATTTTCTTGAGAACCTTTACAGCGATGAGGCTATTCCAACATATTATGCAACTAAATGCGTCCGTGTTTTGCTGAGAGCTTAGCGCATTTGCGTTTATTTTACTGTTGTGGGATCTTCGTCGATTTCGAAGGCTGCTAAACATCAGCTTAAACATTTGGTTATTGTGGGTGTTAATAAGAGCGAGCAATGTGAGGGTTCTCCATTTGACGTTTCCATTTCTGAAGTCTGCTTTGACTGTACGACATACTTTCTACACAGCTTTAAATCACAATGGGATCTTCTCATGTTTTTTAATGGAGTGGTTGAGATGAATTGATGATTGGGTAGGTACAACATCCTTGCAGATCGTTACATGGCTGCTCGACCCTGGGCGATGGAGAAATGGACTTCCTTTCTTGCCGATATCCGTACACAAGCCAGAGGGATCCGGTTACGGAAGCCTGAAGAAAAGTACGCAATTCAATTTCTATAAGGAATGACTTGCTGGGGCCGTACATTCTAACGTTGCATTTCATTTTTAATTATTTTCGCCCTCGTTATCAACCCGGACTGCTCGGGCGTATTCGCAAGCTGCCGCACCACCGGTATCTTTCAAATCGGCCACTAGGCGGGCCGCTTCATAAAAGATGAACGGAAAACAAAATGGGCCATTACAAAATACCAGCCCTGATGAACACGCCGGCGCCCCAATGCCTACACAACGTCGTTCACGCCAAAGAAATTACTGAAGCTTATTAGAGATCATATTAGCGAGATAGTGTTAAGGGCCCCGTGTCACATAAAAGCCGGTGTCGGTGTCAGCACCGGCGGAGTTGTTCGCGAGCGAAAATTTCTGTATGTATTTAGGTATACGTATGCGCCACGCCCTGCTATGAACGAGAAGAAATGGGGTTAACCGAGGGGCGCGATTTTTATGAGTCATATTATAAGAAGCCAACAAACACTGACACCAAGTACAACATAGGGGAAATTACTTGTGCTTAATAAATGAAATAAAGAAACGATAAATTAGTGGAAATCAAAGTGGATGAAAACAACTTGCTGTAGGCGGGGAACGATCCCACAACCTTGGCATTTCACGTGCAATGCTCTACCAATAATCTAATGTTACTTGGTACTTGATACACAATTCGGCTCCTGATACGAGATAGCGGGCGCCGAAGGTACTTGAGAAGAAACGCCAGGCGTACATCGGACACCACCTACTAGCGCTCCTAACACCCATATTCTGAAATTGCATCTTCATTTGAAGCCCATGCTTGACTTGATTTAAATGACGCCTGGCATTACCGTGCCGAAGGCACTCATTGCATTTCTTCGGCGCGTTCACGACAGGCCTCATTTAAATCAAGTCAGGCATGGGCGTCAAGTCACGACACATTTCTGAACACGGAGGTAAGTCTCTTAGGAGCGTAATCATTATGAGATTAACATCTCGACCTACCGCGCCTCTGAGAAGGAAAATACTGGAGAGGGCAAAAAGCAATCCGTGTTCATGCACCTTCCTAATCACGGACACTGTAGATAAGTGCTCAATAATCTTGATTCCTTGAATAGGTTCGAAACGCACGGCTCGTTGTGTTCGCGGCTGCCGAATTCGCTGGTGTCAGAATTAAATCACCTGCGGCATATGATTGTGGTGATGAAAATGATTATGTGCGTTCAGAACGTGGCTCGTACCCACTACATGAGGGGTGGGCCAAGAATTGGGCGGTTGTATGTACAGCTAATAAATTCAGAAAAGTGAACTTCGAAAGGTAAAACTGCGAATAAAAGTAGTGTGTAATTGAAAAGTGAGACCAGACAATGGGCGAATATATCGTAAAATAAATAAAAAAATATTCATTGAACAACTTAGAATGGGAAGAAATTAGAAAATTCTAAATAGGAATAGTAACGAAAGTAAGAATCAATTCTGTTGCTTGAATTAACTAATTCACATGCGGTTTCAAATAGATACCTGTGGCTAAATCCAGTGCTGACACCCTAGGGCAGTTTGTTTGTTTGTCCTCTGGCACTATAGCTCATACCCACTATGGGGGAATTGTCCAATATGCGGGAGGAATGAGCTGGCGATTAGGGTTGTTTGACGCGCTGCCCTCATTTCACGATGGATCTGTACCTTCTCACCCAAATGCCGACCTTGCTACTTCTGGAGCTGAATTACCTGAAAAAGTGCACACTGTTTCCAAGAGAAATGTACATTTAGGTGGCTAATTTGCAAATTATCACTAATTAACATTTTAACTAAAGAATTTAGGGCATACATTGTAATTTACGACTTGTTCCCGGTGAGTTCTCAAGGCTTAGAACGAATCCCTCGCGCCGGAGAAGCCCACACACAAGCTTCTTCGTTGCGTGTTTTTGGGAAGTTCCAATTACATTCGTGACTATAGCTATGCTCTGGAAGGCGCATGACACTTCTGAATGACTTTTTTTACTTAGTTGATAACCATGAGAATGCCGAACTTGTTTTCATCGTTGTGCTTTCATTTTCTGTGTCATCATCACCACTCATTTAGCCTTTACATCCCCGTTCCCCGCTCCCCTTATACAGAGTAACAGGCTAGCTCAGGCCGACCTCTCTGCTTTCCTTCAAATAAATCCTCTCTCTCGTTCTCTGAGGATGAGGATGATACTGTTTCGAG
The DNA here is from genome assembly GCF_023375885.2 of Dermacentor andersoni. Lineage (NCBI taxonomy): Eukaryota > Metazoa > Arthropoda > Arachnida > Ixodida > Ixodidae > Dermacentor > Dermacentor andersoni. The sequence continues at coordinate 12,638,824 of NC_092819.1, read as the reverse complement.
GCATTTGTTCCCAAAATGCGCAACTAAGTGCATTGGTGTTACAGTTATTTCCGCCGTCTGATCCATAAAAAGCCATTTTGTCAGAAAAGTAAACGGAACGTACAGTGCTCAGGAATTCAAACTTTATAACCGGCGCGCGTGGCTGTCGGCGCTATCTTGCGCGACCGGTTGGTGCAGGGGCACCGAGCTGATGCGCTGTGGATGCAATAAAAGCGAGGCCCTCTGTGACGCATTGTGACTGCGTTTAGCCCCCCAGCAATCGCCCAGCTCTCAGCTGGGTGGCTAGCGCCCGTCATTGTCCGCTCTGTCCTTTTGTATTCGTGCCTCAATTTGCGCTAATCTACCATAAGTATTATACAGCACTCAGCGGTGGCACAAAAAGCGCCGGCCACCATGCGGGCCGATTATCGCGTTTGAATCGCTGGGAACTGTACGCCGGTGCATCTGCTAAGCACGAGGTGACGCGACCTATGATGCTTAACAGCGCAACGCTTAGCAGCCGCTAAGCCACCGCGGCGCGGCTTTGCCCCTTCTCCCAGCAATCCATCTCAAGGACTAGAATTGTCATCTCTGCCACAATGTAATATTGAGAAAGTTCTGTAAGCTCAAAAAGAAAAAGAGAAAAAGAAGAAACGGAAGAAAAAAAAACAAAGCTCATTCCCATGTGTTCACCAAACATTGGCGGCACACTCGTTCCAATTAAGCACCAATAAGCAAGGTTAAAAAGGCACGCAGAAAATTTTTTGGGACATGCGCACATTCAATCTGTATAGTGGACCTTGGCTAATCAGGACAATCCCGAACAAAATTTATGGCCTATACTACTAATCTCTTTTCTCTTGTTTTGTTTAATATATATGATGCATTCATTGCTATGACCTCTTGCTCTTTCCGGCGCGCGTAATCCCGACATTCATATTTTCATACACCTGGCCCTACTGCGCCTCGGTTTTGAGTACTCAGCGTTCGTTTGCGCAATGTCAGCCTGCATGAAAGATAATTTATATGGTTCAACAATTTTGTGCTTACGTACAATAGTTTGCCATTTTGTGGTGTACATATATTGTAATCTGCTGCGTATTATATCATATCAATACATTACAACCGACTGATTTGAATGTTACGTACAGCGTTAAGGGCCCCGTGTCGCAGAAAATCCGGTGTCGGCGTCCTGCGGTCCGTCAGCGAAAATTCCCGTATATCTTCTATACGGCACTAAAGTTCTTCTATCACTAAAGTTGCTCATACCTTGTCTTACATGCTTTACAAGCTTATTCCTTGGAATTTTGAGAATAACAACCTATGAACAAACGTCATGAAACAAAAACCGACATCCATGCGCGTTATGCTAAATCTTCTCACACTGAAATATTAAAAGTGGGAAACAATAACCGAAGATCGGCCCACGCAAGAGGCCGCGTTTCTACCAGAAAGCTCTCCTTCGTGCTTAGCGTTCGCCGCCAGCCTTTCCCGGTAAGCATTACGGTTAGATAAGCTGCAGTTGTCGGGAAGCGTGAGAAGCCGTCAGGGATCCCTGAATGCTATCGCGTTCCACTCTTAAATGTGACGCTTAAGCGTCCTCGTAATTTTATTGCTGAGATAAATTCATTTCACCTCGCATTATCACTCATTAATCATCAAACGATCCATAGTTTGCAGAGAAACCGGCAACAAAATACATGCGAACGTTCTCCAATACATACAAATGTAAGATCACTCAATTCGAATAATGACGAACAGTGGTCGAACAAGGAATGATCGCTGAAGTCAATTTCGGACAGGGCATTCGTCGGTTGCTTCCCTGGTGAAGACAAGTGGCCTCTTTGAAGCTCCAGCGACATTCCTTGTTCGCCCACTCAAGCCCTTAGCTTCCTGTGAACTGCGGTCTTGTTTAAATTCGGGTAGCGCGTGCTACAGAGAGCGTGCAGGCATTTGCTTCGTAATTGCTAGTACCGTGATAATTAAATTGGTCGGTTATTTCTTTTCGTAATCGCTGCGTAGGGCCTATCCTGTATATATATAACCGCCAGAGAGTACACGTAAAACTGAGTAATAGAATGCTTTGCTGGGCAAGTTGGTTCATATACTTACATGTTTAACAAGCAAACGCTTTAGACGGGACAAACCTATGCCTTGCGTCTACTTTCTGTGTCCCGCCTATGAGGTACGCGCTTGCTAGACCTGCACATGGAATTGCGTGCATGGAACATGCTTGGAATGAGCGCTCACATAATTTACACGCTTATATTTCCTCACGTAACCATCACTACAGCCATATAATATATTAGAAAACCCACGAATACATTTTCTTCCACGTCGTTCCTCTATATGCACTAAATTTTTCTCTTCAATAGTCGCGAATACTAATTTCCGCATTTCCGATACAGGTCTTCATCGGTTCGTCAACGTTCCCTGCGTGCTTTCCGGTGTTGAGTACTAGTAACATTCAGGGAGGACTATGAATCTTCTCCGGTGCGTCGGCATTCTCTTTTTGTCTCGCATTGTGATAAATGCTAGAATAAATCTTACAATTTACAATAAAGTTGACTAACTCTCTGTGAACAGTAATGTAGCTGTATTTTTTTATTTTCTGTTTCCACTACATCGTAGTGCTCGCGTTGTTCTTACACTCTATGCTCTTCCTTTCCTCTTTCCTCCCCTCCATCTTATGTTCCATTTCTGTGTTGCTGTCACCTCCCTTCTGTTGACTAGGCAGGCGTTGTGCCCCTTCCGATGGCAGTTGCCAGCCTGCTCCTCGCTTTTCCTTTCCTGTTAATTGCATATATGTGTCCAAAAAGTAGTAATAAATAACCATTTTTTTGTCTTTATTTTCTCCGGGATGGATGAAATCGATATGTTAGTTTTTCTTTTGTTACAGAGCTCTATTCACACTGTTTTGTAATTTCATCGCCTTTTCATTATATTTTCTCAGCTGAGATTTTCACGCAATCGGTCCTTCATGCGGTCAAATTTCCCATATTTGACAGCTAATAAGTGAGAAGGTGTAAAGAGTAAAATTTAGTTCTGTGTTCGTTACTTTGCAACATCAAGGTGCCAATCTGGAAACACAGTTGCACGCATCACGGCCGGCATACTAGTCACCGGGTGCTCAAACTGCGATGCGCGTGGCGTAGATGTGTAGGCGGAGACGGAGATGAAACCAACCCCGACTCCTCTGTGCGCTTGTGAGGTGCATATGAGAGTGAATAAAGAGTGAAATAATTACTTTTCTCCACCTTGCGGGTTTCCGCAGAACTATTACGTCATATGAGAGTGAAGCTCCTGAGAACCAAAGGATAAGGAGGGAGTCAAGTAAAAAAAGACATTTAATTTTTTTCATTTCCTGGGCCATAGTATTCGTTTGCCCTTGGCAGGTGTTGCCCAGATCTGCCTTCAGGGTATACGTGAAACGTGCCTATGACCGGAATACGTAGCCTGTTCTAAAGCAGCAGAAGAGATCAACTCATTTTAACTAATTTTCCTTGCAAATTAGTTTGTTTCTTGCCTACCAACATGCCTCATAGCGCGTGGAAATGTTCTTTTTCTTTATGTGCGAACAATATTCTAAATCTCTACAGACGCGTCCAACACATTTGGCGAGGTCGGACGCTGCCAAGGAGCTTCGCCTACTTGCACCCAAAAAGTCACAAGATTTCTGGAGATCAAGTGCCTTCAATTGCGATTGCATAAACTGGGCCCCGCGCTACGGTTATAAATACCGTCGAGCCTTTCCCGCGGCGAAACAACCTTGCTGTGCCGCTTCTGGCTGTGAGTGGCGTTCACGAGCGCCTACTCCTATCGTTTGGAAATGGCCGAGAGTCCAGTGTGCGACTCCTGTGGGTGCAAGGAAACCAGCGAGCACTTACTGTGTACCTGCCCTCGCTACTATGTACAACGCCTCTCTCTGCGGGCAACTTTACACCGACTGGACTTAATACCGTTCTCCGAGTCAAAGATACTTGGACCGTGGCCACACCCGTCACTGGCACGAAAAGCGATTCGTGCACTACTACAATACTTGAAGTACACCGGCTTAAGAGACCGTTTATAGTGTTCCTGTGCATCTTCCCACAAGCACTCAGTGCTTACTCTCTCTCTCTCTCTCTCTCTATTTTCCTCTTTCTGTTCCCCTTTACCTCACCACCAGCGTAGGGTAGCAAACCGGGTGTTCGTCTGTTTGACCTCCTTGCTTTGCCTGTCCTTGCTATCTCTCTCTGTACAGGAGTGTCTCGTGGTAACTCCATTTACTTGTTGGAGTTTGCTGGTGCTTTGGAAGAATTTGTGTTGTACCGATATTTTTGTTAGTTTAAATGGACATTAAAAACACCATTCAGTTAGTTTATGCATGGTGAAGTATTTACACAAGACTCGAATTTGCATTTATTTGGCAGAGCACAGTTGCCTACTAGCGGAGAAAATAAAGAGCAAAGTTTCCCCTTCTGTATTGCTACCAGAAAGGTAACACATGTGACGCCGTACACGACGTCACGGATTTCACAGCGTCTTATCGTATTTAAGCCATTTATTTTGCACACAAACGGTCACGACTTCCAAACGCCGTCACAACGATAGGTAAAATGCCTGTCGTGGTCACACGCCACCTGCCGCACTCAGAGTATCCTAGCACTCGTGCCGACATAGGTTGGGTCGATCTATTGCGGAAGTGCTGCTCGTAAACTGTGATAACAGGCTTGCACTGACTGGCCTGCATAGGTATGCAAATACAAACAATCTTTCTGGCTAGCTTTCTACAACAGAAATTTGCAGCTGTAGAGGCAACCACAGTTTCGAGTGAACTGCAGCAACTACATCAATGAAAAAAAATTATAGAGGTTCAATGCACAGGTTTGGAATTTATGTGAAGGGAATCTTTCGCGAAGCGGTTATTTAGGCGTTATAAAACTGAATGCGATACGCACGCTTATCCTTATTGTCAACTTAAGCAACGTGTGATCTCATGCAATGTTAATGCTTATGCACCACACAGGTCACAACTTTAATGTCATGCAATGTTTCCATTTATGCTCTACACGGCCGTTGACGCGCTAATGCAGACAGCAGCTTGTGTGAATACAAAGTGCGAGACGTCGACGCAGTGGTGGCAAGAGGACCAAGGCGATGTGGGAAGAATGGGAGCAGATGTTCGAGGCAGCGAGAAGTACGGCGCGTAAGACAGTGGCAAGGTCGACTACCATTCGCCAGCTTCATTCCTTCGGCGGAGTGGCAGGCAAGCGAGTGCTTTCGCCGACGCGTGTTCTCTAGCACACATGCTTTGACAAAACAGCAGCCAAGGTTATAAATTCTGGGCGGGTTCACAGAGAAGGCTTCGTTCGATTACGTAACGTACGTGGCGAATAAAGTCAGGCCACGCACATTCGGCAAAATGTATGCCCAACGACAGTGAATATACACTAAAGACATTGATAACTAAGCGTAATTAACAAAACTCAACTCTCATTATTTTGACTCGTTGATTGCCCCTAAAATATCGGCAGAAGAATCTATAGAACAGGCTAGACTAGGGCGGTGCAAGCAGTTTAAGCTTGCTCACTTACGGTTCCACTTGCATGAAGGGTGCTGGTCCAATGAGGAGGTATACGAGACCGCCACGTATACAAATCCAATGAAAATCCAGAGATTTTCATACTGAAACGAATAATTAAAACAGTTACATTGTATTTCTGAACATCGCGGACCTCTAAAACCTCGTAAATATATCAACTAACTAGAAGAACGTTACCGACTTTATGGCTAGCTAATTTGTAAAGATAACAAACGCCGTATGGTGCTGTTATTAACGCCGGAGAAGTAATGTAGTCTCTTCGGGAAAATATTTCACGGTTGTGCTGAATGTCGGATACCATCAGTGAGAGCTTCTATAGAAAGACGGCGGAAAGCCACCTCATAAAAATAACTATAAATGAACTTAAAACCAAAATTCAGCGAGAAGCTGGTTTTCAGAGTCGTAGGCATCTGGTCAGGCCTTATCGGCCACAATACATCCGTACCAAACGCTGAATTCTTGTAAAATTGTCACCGGACTTGCGCAATTCCTGGTTGCTTATGTTAGCCCACTCGCTCTTCAGGTGTAGCTTGCTATGTTTTCATAGAATAATAAAACTTCGATTTCCGAATTTGATTTTAGGTGGGGTAACACGGCCAAATCGGAACGAATATTTTGGTAGGAACTTAGCTTACTAACTTTTTGTGTTTTAAACTCACGCTTTAAACACGGCTTTCACCATAGAACTCTTCATCTGTCTTATGTACACAAGAAATACATTGCATTGCAAAAAAAAAAAAAAAATCTCCACTGCAAAGCCTTTGGGTGAAAATGAGACAGTGAAATGAGACAACTAATGTTTGTACGTAAAGGTTATAGATTCGACAATCATCAAATATCTCTCTCATCGCTCGAAATCAAATGCCTCCCGCATTGGCAGAGATCAGAGGAAGGAAAAGACAAGGGCACCAAAATAAGGCTTCCCTCCCCCTCGTTATCCCTTAATTGCTGCCCTAGCCTTGGTCTTACGAATGCAGTACACTTCGTTTAAGACATGCCAGCTTAAGCCGGATTTTTATATACGGTGAACAATATGTGAATATGTAGTCAGCTTCGAATGGTACCAATGGGTGAAATAACATCTGCTTAACCCGAACAGAAAATTCGGCTAAGCCGAGCTTATGCAGACTCCACTGATTCCTGCTACTGGGCTGTGGAGGCGACTCTGCTAGCTACACGATAAGCAAACGGTGTTCCTGTAGACATAAGGTACTACACCGACGTGGACGACAACGCGGAAACTTGCACGGCTGACTTCACCAAAACAATAATTGAGAACCGCATCACAAATACTCTCTGCAGAGTTTGTGCACAGGCTTATGCTTTTTAATCAAGGGTCAGCCTTGGCCACGGATGCCACTGGTGGCACTCAACTCGCCATCTATATAGTGAGCCAGAAAAGATCCCCGATGTGCCTCTGTAGAATCACTGTTGCTCGTATGTGTGGCGGCTGTTAGAGTGTCGAATAGTTTAGTGCACTTTTTTTCAATAACATAACGGCTCTGAAGAACTTTTGGGCAGGCTAAGTGGAGTATAAATCCGTTACCCCTTCCACTATTGCAGGGTAGCAAACCAGAGGAGCGCCTGGTTACCCTCCTTGCATTTCCTCCATCTCTATATATTTCTTTCGCTCTGACTGCGCATAGGCTTGCACAGCGTATACTCAAGCAATACCTACACAATGAGTTAAACAATAGTGCGTAAATCAATACATTGTATTTATTTATTTATTTATTCAAATAAATATCTTTCTATACATGTGATTTGTGATTTTGACGATATTTCACCTATTCTTATGCGTCGTGAATATTTGACTGTATCTGTAATAGTATATTAATGCAAGATGTGCATCACGGCTTACTAGTAGTTCATTGTAAAAGCAACGCAACAGCGGTCGGAGTACTGACAGAAGAGACAGACACAAGTGCTTGTGTCCGTCTATTTTATCAGTCTTGCCTCTACTGTTTCTACAGCAGATTAGCCATGTGGGTCGATTCTGTTAAGACGGACTTCTAATATGGCGAACAGATTTTCACGGTATCTTCGTGTTGTGTTAATGTGAGCAAGGAAACTTCTAAAGCACAGCTCTTATTAAAGCCCTTTAAATGAGCAGTGTTGCCTATAGGGAACGCACAAGAAAAACACTTCTTTCTTGCCGAGTTACGGTATTGAGTACGATGTTTGGGCTAACTATCTTTGACCAACAATGGATTACAGGCATGAAGTGTCATTTGTTTGTTTAGAGAATGAACACAGGGCGAGGAAGAAGTTTGGCAGGCGATTCGCTTTCTTTTGAAAGCACAGTCACAGGAGACGACCAATGCAAGGTCTCCTGCCGTAGTGGTATCACACACAAGATGGAAACCAAATGAAATGTACACCTATGGTTCACATATGACGAGAGCTGTCTGGAGACATTCCAAACAAAGCCTTAGGTCACTTGGGGTGAAGCCCATCTTCAGCTTTCTTCCACAGACTGCATTAAGAATGAATAGAACGAGTATATAAGCACGAGACTTCTTTGCATGGTTCCTGAAAACAAACGTTTATTATTCTTTTGCGATAAAGCTATCCCTCAGAAGATTCTCAGCTGGCTTCTCAAGAATGATTCGATGGCAAAATAATTGAATCCGCGAGCTACATAGCCGCATTGTCGAGGTTTGAACAGTTTGAAGTCCTCGGAGTGATTTTGTTGCCGAGTGCTCGTTCGCTGTCACCAGGATCTTCTGGTAACTCTCGCTTTTTTTACCGGGAACACTGTTCCCTGCTTCACGGGAATAGAAGTGGAGTCATTCGCACTCCCACCTGATTTACCAGCGTCGGCAGCCTCAAGGAAGTGGAACTGCCTCTCTAGCGACAGTGAGGCCATCCTGGTAGACTCGACCGAGAGCGATGACAGCTCCGACGCCGACTGTGTGGTTCTCTTGAGTCAGAAAGCAAAGCGGTGGATTCTCAGGGCCTCTTTGGACACATCTACCATGAGGACTCCGCAAAGTTTGCCGAAGTACACTATGCTCTCCATACCTGCGCTACCCTCCGACAGCGTGAGGCTCCTCATCAGGCAAGTTGCATCGGTTGAATTTGAGACGCTATTGCCAAACAAATGGAATTGAGGACGTCAGAGTCAGCTCACTGAACAATATTGTTCCTGTAGACGTCGCTCAAGTGTCGGTGTTAGACTCTCTGCTCACTGCCATTGTCCTCGGTGGCATGAACGTCGTACCATCAGCCCGCTGGGAAAAGGAGGTTACTACAGGCGTCATTATGATATTGGTGCGGCCATCTCAAGCGACGATCTGCCACTTTTGATTAAGATTACCGAAAATGGGACCGAAATACTCCAGGTGGCCCGTCTCGGAAATTTCCAATGTGTAAAAATCCTCTTCATAGGGTGACTGTCTTCCGTCGCATGTCGAAGTAGGTCATTTCCTACATGCTGTCCGGCCCTTTAGTCCCAAGCCACTTCAGTGCAGAAGACGGCAGAAATTTGGTGATGTGATCTGTGGAAAGTCTACGATATGTTCCCGTTGTGCAGCGCAGCATTCTGCAGGCAACTGTCGGGCTAAGAAAGGAAGGAAGGAAGGAAGGAATGTGGAGACAATGGAACACAATAAGGAACCTGATCTATGGAGCATGTTCCATGGAGTAATTTATAAACAAGCGCTTACCATTTTCTTACATATATTACAATATTACATATAATAATCTATGCATGTTCTTTGCCATTGTCTTTGCTGCAACATTTTAAGGTCACTCGCGAGTGCGCTAGCACACCTCAACGACCGGCAACTCTCTGAGCATATGATCTTGGAATGCCGTCCTATAACGTCGTTACAGCAGCGTCGGGATGGCGTAAATCGATTTCACTCATGTTTATTCCAAATGTATCATTAGCCCTCTGTGACTGACCAAATTTTTGGTCCGTGCCCATTTTCCCTGTTTGTCAAGGGATGCAGGCAAAATGACCGTGACCCGAAAAATATTTACCAATTGCGGATGGCTTATAATGGCGGATTTCTAATAAACTCAGAGGGGAATAGTTTTACGGTAACGTGATCAAAAAAGGCAATGGAGGCACTACTGAAGTTTCTAAGTTCAACTGACTTGAATAACGAATATGTCCATGTCTTTGTTTGTTTGTTTGTTTATTTGTCAATTAAAGTTGAACAGCCGATAAACTAATTTTTTTACAAATAGTTCATTTCTCATTTCTTAGCTTTTGTTTTATTTGTTGACTCCTTTTCCTGCGTTGTGAGATAACATATGAATAAAAAATTAATGTGCAGTGCAGTAACATAAGCTTTTCTTTTTTTTTTTAAACGCACCTGCGTTTTTAGAACATTGCAGGAACCGCATAATTTTCTGTGGCATAAAGTGACAACATTGGTTTCCTCGTCATTGTCTCTCTGCAGCCATCCCATGTGATTCTTAAAAACCTGCGTCCGTGTACACATAACATAAGCTTTCCCATATTTTTAAACGCATCTGCGTTTTTAGAACATTCCAGGAACCGCATACTTTTCTACATTTAGCAACAGTTCAATTTAAAATAAATTGGTGGATGGTAAAATGATTGACTTGCTCCAGACAGGTGTAAGTAGCTGTTTATTTTTGCCACTCCTCGCTGTTTATCGGCAAACTATTATCATATAGCATTGACTTTTCTACCGAATAAAACACATACAGTGGTCAAATTTGTTACTGAGCTGAGTATGGCTTCGTTATTTTTCCGCAGCTCAAAACGAATAGTATTTCTCAGTTCAGTCTATCAACCAATGACTAAATTTTTTTACCAGCGACATATTGTACTTTATGCGTTCTGACCAGTGCGATACGTGCCAGTTAGGTCAGTGTGCACTCCTTGAATTCTTCTGGAGTAGTAACAGTGCAATCATCTGGAATAAAAAAAAATGCATCAATTATTCACAATAAGAACGCGCATTAAGACATGGTCATTACAACGGCGATATGACATGATAGACCTACATCATATGTTTCAATTGACTCATCTGATTATCTGAGAGGAGCAGGAGGAGTGTTTCTGCAGCCGGATCTAGCTTTGCAAAAGCTGCTGGTAAGAATGGCATGCGCGGAGATGTGCTTGAAGTGTACAAATCTTAGTTAAGAACAAAATATGCAATTACATTTATATGATAAATTATTATTGTTGTTAGTTAGAAAACATAAATACTGTACAGGTATATATTTCTAATTTCCTTTTTCGAAGTACACTTACCCAGCCAACCAGCACTCCAAAAATTATCATGGAGCCGGCTCGGAATCCCAACGCTTCAACGACATAGCCACTGATAGGTGGACTCAGAGTTGCCCTGATAAGAAGAACCGAAATTCAGTTTATGCATATTGAATTTCGTGAAGGAGTACTAAGACACACTACTCTTTGTGTTGCCCAAGTAAAACTTAACATTCGCGTCGATATTCAACGCACTCACAGCGCGTTTTATGCGATATCTTGACCATCGTAACGAGGCGTTTTTTTTTTGCTACGGAGAGGGGAATTAAGAACTTAAGTGATGTGAGCTAGAAGAGTATCTGAAGACTCAATTTTTTTGGTTAGTTAGAACCATATGAAGAAAGCAGAAAATGAAACCCAGTTACGGAAATTTATATTTTCGTCCACTGTCATCTCTTTTTACTTCATTATTTCTAGATTTCACTTGTCCTGCATTTTTCGCCCCTGTACGTGTTTTCTTACACTGTTAGCCCACATTGAATTCACAAAGTATAGCTCAATTTTCACTATTGATAAAAATAGAAGCTAGTTTCCCATTTGCTTTTTCAGGCTTCGTTGTCTGAATGCCTTATTCAGTAAAAGCAGTGCGATAATCTCGAAAATTATTAGACTGCGTATGGAAAGCTTCAGCAAGGTTATATATGTATATCAAGCTGAAGAGAAGGAGAGGTTGGCGTGCGCCTCTTCCTATGGTAGTGCATGTCTGTTTTTTTCATACGCTTGTGAATGAAGTGACGTGCCATATTATCATGGACTTGCTTTGTGTATATATATATATATATATATATATATATATATATATATATATATAACGTCAAAGATAATAAATTTTGGTGTTGCGATGGTGGTTGCGTTCAATTTTTCTTGTAGGGTTGGTTTGATTCAGGCGACTGACTCGCTGGACTGTCAACCTCGTGTCCCACAATATATCTGTCTGCAACAACAAAGAAGAGCAAGAGGCATCCGTGTTTGTATTCATATTATATTTTAGGCTGGCTTAAACATGTTTGTGACGAATTCTACGTCCATATTAGAAAAAGAAAGCGCACTTCTTGTGGTTTCTTTGGGCTAACCCGAACTTACCCTATGACGTATGCGGCAAATATTGCACCACACACGAAGCTACTTGTGTCAATGTCTTCTTTGTAACCTTTAGCGCTGCGAAGAAAAAGGAAGAAAAGAGATCATGCATCATCACATTTCTTTATTCTTGTAATAGTAGTCAGTGTCTGGTATTATCATATACCCCAGAAGTTTGCGTGGTAGATGCTCTAGCAGATAATTATCTAATGAATGGTGGCAATTAATCGGTGAGTTTCCTTCAGACGCAAGCGCGGTCGAGCTGTGAACCAGCACCCTTCTGTTAACGTTGTGCTCGCTGGAGTTACAGGGTGCAAGTATGTCGGGGTATAGGCACACTTCACACCCGCTGCGCATGGCTGCGCACTGCCGACCTCGATGTCGCTAGTTCGATTCTGGCCGAGGAGGCCGCGTTTTGAAGGGGGCGAAATGCAAGAACGCTTGTGCACTTCAGCGTGCGTTAAAGAACCTGCAGGTGGTCAAGATTTATCCAGTCTCCCACTTCGGCGTGCCTGATAATCCGATCGTGTTTTTGGCACGTAGAACCCCATAATTTAACGCAATTGTTTAAAAAACATTTCACGTCAAGTTACACTTGATGTGCACATGTAAAATACGTCTCTTTGAAAGCTCATAAGGTACTCAAGGTGCAACTTAAAGACTGATCCAACGGTTACGATAATTTTGAGAAAAGCGTCTTTTCCACATTGGCCTACATGATTTTATCATCAGCGAAATCTACTCTTGCAAATAAAATGCTAAACAGTGATCCATAACACATACATTTTCTGTTGCCTGTTAGTTTAACATACCGCTTCTGTTGCTGCTCTGCTTTCTTGTAAAATTTCCCGAAGAAGATCAGAGCCATTTAAAACGTCAGCGAGGAACGTCGTTGTAGGAAAAAAAGTACAGATGCATTTAGAGCACCTCTTTTTCCTTGAGACAAAACGTGGTCTTTTTCCTGCACGGTTAAACACCGGCCGCCGTGATACGTAGCTCAGCACGAAATCAACCTCGTTACTCGTAATTACTTTCCTTTATGAGAATAGACTCACATTGCGCGCTTGATTGCAGTTGAGTATGAAAGCGCGTGCATCGATGCGACTCCTGCACCCAGCAGCACTTGGGAAACGTAAATAAGGTTCATGGTGCTGCAATACAAGGGAGAAATGTGAGGTGCTCATAAAGAAACGAGATGTACACTGAAGAAGAAAACCTGAAAATCTATTCACCATGCACAGAAACCAGACTGCGGAACACAACAGGCCTGGAGCCCATGCCCAAATCAGTTCTGCGGTAATCAGCAAAGTGGAGGAAACGTCATGACGGGAAACAATTTACCTCCACCTGGCGGCCGCACGAAGCTATTAAAGAAATTGTACTACTCAGAAAAAAAGATTCGCAGTTGAAGGAAAGCTTGTCCTGGTTCGGAAATCGAGCCGGAGACCAGCGCCTTTTCGGGTCGGTCGCTCTACAATCTGAGCTAATCAGGAGGCTAGCATATCGCAGGTCGAGGCCGACTAAATCGACAATTTGAAGCCTAAATGCATTGAATACGGGCAGATCAGTTTCACCCGCACTGCTGGATGGAAGGTTTTCCGTGAACTCAGAAGCTTAAAACTGTTAAGTCGAGAGTTGTAATCGACCTGCTGGCGGCTTATAAATCTCATAAAGTGAGGTTGCATCCGACGCAATAATTTTAATTGATTTACATTGTGCTTGCTTGGGCGGAAGGGGGAAGATGCGACTGAGCTTCTAGTTATCTAAGTTTAATGCGATTGACTCTGCTGCCGTTCGCTGTGGTTCCTGTAAAAAATTATCGGAAAATATTATAGTACAAATGATATTGACTAAGCTCACGCCATGCTTAGCACTTTTCTTTGCCCTCGCCACGTTAGTCACTCCCTTAAAAAGCTTTTCTCACGGTTGAAATGGCAGGAACGGCGCTGGGCCTATCACGATGAAGCCCGTTATGTTGAACAGATGGGCGAGCGGCAGGCAACGGATCTCAGCCTAAGGAAAAAAGAAAAGCATAGGCAGACATGGTAATTCAAAGCCTGCTCAACTACGCATTCTCACGAATATTTGCTCAACTGCTGAAGAGCCTAGGCTTGAATTCACTTCCAGCTCTTGCGCTGTCTGTCACTTGTTCTACGTAGCATCTACTTTAACTTGAGCTTAATTTCTTGACCATGAGTGTCATGTTAGGGACATCGATGCGTTGTAAAATAAACGAGCGAACTTCGCTCAGGCTTGTCCACCTTAATTAACCAGGAGTCAAGATAGCTAAGCCGTTTGGAGCATAGAGAACATCGTCCGCGTCAACATGACAACCTATGTACCCGCGACAGTACATCGAGCATTTCGACCTTAGGTTCAGGCGCGCAAGAACTTATTTGCGTACCCGCTGCTCGTTTGGGCGAGCTTGTGTGTAACACCAAATATATTATTTGACATCTTGTTTGCTTTGTTAACGGATAGATAGGTTTAGAATATGAACACATGGGTTGACGGGGTCGTGCTTACCTTACAGTGGCAGATAAAACCACACACAGCAGAAGCAACGCAGAAAGTCAGGGCGTATACGCTGAAGACACTGCCAATGCCTGAATTACTGTGATGAAACTGAAGAAAATAAAAACGGTTAGTACATGAAAGCATGGAAAGCCATGTGAGCGTGCTACATTTAAAAAAGGAAGAGTACTTTTTAAAAAAGAATGACATTTATTTGACGTACCTGATTTAGATAAGGCTCTAATGTTGGCTCGAGGAATCCAAATATTAGCCCATTGAGGAATAAGTTGAACAAATAAGAAATGAACCTAGCATCCCGAAGCAGCCAATAATGCTTCATATTGGTTTCCCCACAGGTATTCTCGCCATTTGCGTGTGGATCCCCAGCTGCAGCTGTGAATAAATAAAAAGGAGCACCTGAATGAAAATGATGAGCGCAAGATTTTTGTAGAAAGAAGAAAAGGGACTGACACACAAAGAAATAAAGAGCAGCTGAAACTGAAATTACTGTCAACTAAAGGAATGCGACTAGATCAATAATAATATGTTCTCACAGTATTTGCTCGAAATGTTTTTAGTGAGTGCTTCACCAAAGCAATGATTAAATCTATAAATAAATTATATTTAGCGGTGAGGCGGGAAGAAGGGGACGGTGAAGGTGTGAGCGAGTTCAAATACTTTAACACGATTTGAGCTACGTAGTTGAAATAGCCCGTCATAAATGGCGCCATTGTACATAAAATTTCCGTCCTACTCTATAGCCGCTTGGTCGTGGAAGACTGCAGGTGAACAAAAAATTGTGTTTTCGGTTGCGAAAGATACCTTACTGCCGGCTTTGCTGTTGCATTTCCGACAAAAAAAAAAAGAACAAGCAGGGCCTAGGTGCCGATGAAAAAATCTTGAAAAACGTGCGTTTTCTGTAGTGTATTCTGTCACCGTGCTTTTATCCCTAATAAGCAACTTTTTCATGTTAAAGGTTATTTTGCCCCCTCATGTGCCCTTGGGAAGAATGCGACATCATGATGGGATGCTAGTGGGATGCTCAGTGGGATGCTATACAGTGGGATGCTATATAGTGGGATGCTCAGGATGCTCAGTGGGATGCTATACCAACCATCTCCAACCTAGAGCATTTTTTGTCATCGTTTAGACCGCAGGCTTACTATCAATACCGACTATTTATTCTCGGACGTTATGCTTTGCCGCTAAATCCTTTTTAGAACACAATTACGACATGTAAGCACATGTATTGCAGGATAAACGAACTGTCCAGCATATAAAGCAGTGAAAGGCATGAGGAAGAAACGTATGTTCAGGATATAGCTAGCACATCGAATGACAAGTTCATTTCCTCGACGTCGGAAAACTGACCTAAACTGGGATTTAACACCCCCCGACAACAAGCCGCAGTCCGCTAGAAACATACCTTTAAGAGCCCACCGTGAAGTTCGAAAAAAAAATTTTTTTTTTTTACAATTGCGCTTATGTGACTATGCAAGAAAATATTAGTAATCTTTTTCAAGAACAATAACAAGAGCAGTGATTGCAGAAATGCAGCTGTGAAAGTCACAGAAGGAAGAGGAGACACAAGGACGTTCTTTTCACTGATCTTCCGAACTAACTTGCTGTGCAAACCAAGGACATCGTGTCAAAACTGCCAAAGCCATAAGTGGCTGGAGGAACCTGTGGTGGAGGTCCTTGGTCGTGTTCAGTGTCGACCTGCCCGCGTGTAAAGTGGAGTACACAAATTTTAGTTGCATACGTAATGTGTCCCAATTTTTTTCAGCCATTTCTCCTCCCAATAGAAAGGGCGGAGTGGGACACGAGTTGCTTGATCGTTTTGTTTTTCAAAGCTTCTCAATCGCCCTCGGAGACAGAGCTTGGTTGTTATTGTAGCCGAATGTAAAAGTGTAAGTTTAGAGCAGTTCAGCTTTTATCGATGTAACAAACGCACTAGGCAACCAATTCAAATGTGAAAACTGTTCCGTTCCTCCCGCCTCATTCTTATATATATAGCAATTAGTCTCTTAAACATGAACTTCCAATCTCACGTTTTCGGTTTCTTCGGAAGATCCGTGACTTCGCAATAAAAGGAGAGGACAGCATAAACCCCGATGACATCACGAAGAATGACGCAGGATATCCCCAGAGCTACGAGAGAAAAGTAACGCGACAGCTGATTGGATTGTAGTCATTGCTTAGAGAAGGTTAAATAGTCGCTTTAGGGAAAAGTGGAGAGATTTCTCCGGCGACATAGGTAGCATGATACTTCAGGTGAATGCGATGGTAAATAAAATTACAAGCGCGGAACCCAGGACACTTGGACCGCACAAAACACATAATTGAAAAATAGAGTATCTCGTTCAGACCACTGCCTCGCAGCTGTTCAACAACATACTCGCTGGCTAATGTCGGAGAGGAAGACAAAAAGCAAGAAAGAGGAAAAACAGGGGCATGCATCTAGACGTTGTGACAAGGGCGTCGCGAGATACACAATATCAATGGAACGTTCCCTTCGCTCTTCGGTCCATCGCTTCAGTTATTTCATTCATCCCCAAGACCTACAAAAAGCATTACAAAGAGGAAAAAAATCATATTACGCCATGACCAAAAATAAATTAATAAATCTTTGCTGAGTCGCACAAGTGCGTGAGTTTCTTATTAATGCGAAAGCATATTATGTCCCATCAGGCAGAATATCCGGCGTGATCAAGTGAAGGCACCAAAAATGGCCGACGGCGCAAAGAGTAAAGAACTGTTAAGGAATGCTCGGATTCACGTCACATTTCCAAGGGAGATTCCTGTATACAAAGGAAATTAAAACATTTGAAAATAAAATTTATCAAATTTCGGTCAGGGTGGGAATCGAGCCAGGGCCTCCGGGGTGCTAGACGAACTCGCTTCCATGACGCCACGGCGGCTCCACGGTTCTGGCTGGCAAAAGGTGTATACCTAGTGCGCGCCTCATCGCACACGTCACGTGGCAGCCATCTGGCTGAGTAAACGTGTGGCCCAGTGCACGCGTTGTTGAACAAGTGACGGCGCAGCCATTGGGGCCGAGTTTACGTCATCAGCTTCTTGTATGATTTCCGTAGTAATACCGAAGGTAGTATAGGGTAAAAAAACGTTAACTATAGTAGTAATTATGGGTAATTAATGTTAACTTAAAGTGAATTACAGTGAAGTAAAGTGAATGGAAGTTAGAACAATTTAGAGTAAGGTTACTTATGGTGAAGTAAAGTGAATTAAGATTAAGTAAAGTGAACGAAGATGAATTAAAGCTTATTAAGGAGGATCAAAGTGGATAAAAGTTGGTGCATATTAGAGCTAGGTGGATTAAGGTAGAGTTGTGAAGTTAGAGCAAGGTGACTTAAGGTAGAGCAAAGTGAATTAAAGTGTATGAAGGGGAATTAAAGAGGATTAAGCTGGATTTGAATATCACGTAAGGATGCCTAAGTGACTGCCAATTTTTATGAAATGGAGTAGCAGGTGGAAATTACTGGCGCAGTTGCCGCCGAAAAGTTAATACTAGTGCGGACTCCTCCCTACGTTATGGATGACTCTCCCAAACACTAGACCGTCCTTTCGGTTGCTGGTGCCCGAGTGGCTCTACGCCTGTGCTGCTTGTGACTTGTGTTACTGGGCGGTTTTTCGCTGTTATTTTTCTTTTACTTTCTTTTTCTCTCCAGAGTTGTGTGTTGGTATTTGGGATATTGGTATAGTTGGCGAAAAAAATAAGCGAACATAAATACCGTCAGAAAAAGACAGCAAGAGTAACAGTGGTGGCCAGCGATAAGTGAACAGTTCATACGTCTGCAATTGCGCCTCCAAGTGTGGCACCCGTTGCTCCGCCTAATCCCCACAGGACTTGCATCCCAGCCTGAAAAATTAGAATAGCGAGAGTAGGGGCTGAATTTTGCGAAATCTTGACGTCGCAGGAAAGAGCTTTGAATAAATGAACTCACGACAGCAAAGCCAAGGTGGTCCGCCAGTACAACGGTGGCTGTTGCATAACTAGCGACGCAGTAAAGAGATTCGCTCAACCCACCTAATGCACCTCCGAACAAAGCAACACCTAACATCATGTAGTCTCCAGGAATCCAGTACAAGGCACTATGGGTGACAAAGAAAGAAACAAAGTAACATGGATTGCAAGCTTCAATTTAAGCAGCATCTCTTTTCACTATATGTGCCTTGGAAAGCAGTAGTCCTTTGATTTTTAATTGAATTGAAGGATGATTTGGGTTATGAAATTTATCTTTTTTAAGCGGTGCACATTCGAATGTAACGACCTGGCACGCTTAGTGGTTCCACAGCAGGCGTGCCAAAATTTGCTCCCCCTACTCAGAGGACCGCAATTTGTTACTCCTGCAATCCTCGCACTCAGTTTCGTTTCTATTGTACTTCACGAACAGATAAGCTTGAGGTCTCCAAATTAAATTTAGTTTTGTAGTTATTGCTGCAGAGCTATCTTATATAAGCGGGGAAACATAGAACTGTGAAACTCTTGTCGTTTATTATGTTAGCCCCTAAAGGTCGTACTCTGTGACCACTCTAAAAAATAATAAAAACGTCCTGGAGGTTATGAAGTCCCTAGTATATTTACCTTCTTGTTTATTATGTTACACTACTTTACATTTGTTTTTCATTCTGGGAACATTTGCCGGAAGGCGTGTGGGAAATAAAAGAAAATCCAATAAAATCTTGTAACTCAGCATCATGCAGGAACTGCAGCAATATATCTGCACACTTATGGTCCGTCACTCAACGAGTATGGCTTTCAGGTATACATCTGTCTTCAGTCCAACCTTTCTTGGTATCTGAAATCTGATCGTCCGCGTTCCAGGGCACCGCCAAAGCAGATGTTGAGCATCTGACGTTGCCACAGGAGGTGAGCACTTGGGGAACGTTTCTTGGTCGACTTATATTTACAGCCGGTATTTCAACACTGGATTTTACAAGTAGAGCACATTCGAATACGTTAATGCAAATGGTACGTGGACTCTTCTTTTCCGTTTGTAGGAAAGCCTACGAAATACATAAATAGCTGCAACGCGCCACCTACCCCAAACGAAGAAGAGTGTATTCGGCCTGAAGCCACGCCAATTCAAGCAAGTGACACGGCGAGCCGTTTATTATGTTACGATAAGTTTGGCCTTCATGCCTCAGTATCCTGAACCAATCTCGAAGAAACCGCCGAGATAACGCCCGAACTTCGCTGCCGAAGGGGAATGAAGTGTATCGAAACTCGACAGCTCCATTCACTTTCCGCGAATGGAACAAATAGATCAGAAATGACTACCCGTGTGGCTTGAAGGGGTAAAGGCTTGGCACCACCTTGTTGGGCCATGACGTAGTTTTCATTTTATTATAAAACGGAAGTCAAACAGTTCTTGCGGTATAAAGAGCCTTCTCGCTCGCGGGATGTTGTCCTGGACATCGTGAAATTCTGTAATGGCGGCAATTTGAGCCAACCAGAGAGGCCGTAGCAACCCTCTGCACCAATAAGAGACAGCGGCATTCGACAATGTCCAAGCCCCTGGTGCATGGTGGTATTGGTGGTGCTATAGGCATGCAAGTTTAGTCTGGCGATTGAGGCTGGCAATTGCTCCGCACGAACGTCTCTTTCATTGTCGCCGACGCACTCACCATCTGTCGAACAGTTCTTAAAAATGTAAGAAGGCGTGAAGCTTCCTTGCGGGCTATAGCAGATCCTTGCGGAAACACGCAGTGTTCAAGACACGCATGTGCTCTCAAACACATCACCAAGGAAGTAAACGCGCTCAGTTGCATCACTTTCACAGAGAGTTTGTCTCGGTATGGCAACCAAATTCTTACCCTCGGCTCTGAGCACAGGGCCGTTCGCGACCACGTTAAAAGCCTGCCACAGCGAAGCTACCAAAGCGCAGGGCACGCTCCTGCTTTTCCGCATGAGGTCAACTCAAACATGCCCGTCCAAGGAGCAGCCGTGTCGAAGAAAGGCGACTTGTCGCATTTATGACCAGAATGGTCAAGGATATGGGCAAAATTAGATCTTTGCAGCGTGTCTGAGAGTAGCACTGCCGGATCGGCTTTCTTTAATATTTCGTGAGCTTTCTTTTAAACACGGAAAATATTTACACAATAAATAGCGCGTCACATGTGTTTAAAATTGTTGTTTTCAAATGTGTTCTACTATGTAGTGTTTACATGTTTGCTGCAAATATAATAATGAAGCGTCAGTCAATGAATAGTTATATGCCAATTAATTATGAACAACACAAAAACACTGTTTCTTGAGAGTGCTTTAATAACACGCATTTGGTTTCGCCGCATAGAAAACTTCGCTTGTTTTTAAACATGGTGCATTATTTCTGGACACATTGTATGTACAACTTGTTACATATAACTTTTGTGTTAACTCTGTACTTGCTTAAAATTCATCTTTCAGGCGTCCATGACTGACATAACAAATTTTGAAACATTCGCTCAAGACATGAAAATTCAGTCTCCACGGATGTTTTTAGACGAGCTCAAGTTTACTGCGCCTCTCAAACAGGTTGTTGGCAATGTGGTTACTTACCCATACACCGCGTTTGCCAGGAAGTATCCCACTTGTCCAATAAGATATACAGATTTTGGAGATGTCTGCTGTATCTAAAGAAACAGACAAGAAATGCGGAAAGCACGACGCGAAGGCTTATATGTCTGAGCACTTTTAGGGATCACACAACTTCGACAGTATGAATCAAGTTTGACCAAAAGTTTAACATGTTAATCAAGCAGCGCTACTAAAGAATATAACTTTCATAAGTTAAACAGGTTAACTTTACCAGCACAACTAAAGAATGTAGTTAGAATGAGCGATTACCAGAATAAATATAAAGTGGTATAGCGTGCTTATTAAGATAAGTTGACAATCACATGCTCCCGAAACTGTTTTCTTTTGCAATAAGCATTCAGACTTACCAGTTTTTTTGCCCATGCTGACCCTATTAATGTGGTTATCTTTCCCAAAGAAAAAGCAAATCCATACTCCCAGGCCTCAAGACCTCTGGAAACAGCCTAAAAATGGCAAGGGGAAAAAATATCAATCATAACTTTCGCTTATGGGTCGAGATGTTGTAGCACGTTTCGGAAATGTTGTAGTGATGAGTTGACAGAGAGAAATATATCAGAACAATTGAATATGTAGTCATGATGTTGATCAGCGCACTACGCAGAACAAAGGAGTAATAACCGAGACGGTCACGAGGACACAGCGCTTTCTTCCAACTAAATTTTATTGAACAACAGTAGGTTTATATAAGTGGAAAACGAGAACAAAGAAGAAACAACAAAAATCTACATAACCTACTGTTGTCCAATAAAATTTAGTTGGAAGACAGTGCTGTATCCTTTTTAGCTTCTCGGTTTTAGGTCCCCTGTTCTACGTAGTGTGGTGATCGCTATCATCACTGAACTGTTTCGACTCGCCCAGGGCCGCTATCTTGTACACGTTCGAAAAGCCGACGTTCGATTTCGCCTCGCGCGATTGTCCAGGCTGCGCCGATATCGCGGCCTAGGCCAATCTAGTCCAATCGAGTGAGATAACAACTAGCGGCCCAGATAACAACTCTGTTCAATATGCGGATGCATAGAAGAATGCCTTTAAGAAAAACACGTCGAGTGTTGCTGAACCTTTGAGAAAGTGAACTTTCATTACCACGAATGTGGGTGCAGGCGAACAAAGTTCGACACATCTTAAGTCCCGCATTGAGTTTTCGTTTGTGGGTGCGTCACGCATAAACGTGTTTAGATTTATTTTTGAAGAACCCTTGTATTTGTACTTAAGAGGAATACAAGAAAATGCGAGTCCATTTATATACTTTGCTTACTTAGAATATTAATTATAAGGTTGGTCCTTAGCACTAGCATTCTCGCACTAATTTCCAATAAAGGTATATGAAAGGCATAAATTAAAATTCTGCTCTTACAGCAGCAAACAGTGAAGCCGCCAATGCAGTGGAACATTGCGTTGTATCGGCAGTTATCTGTGGCGAATTAGAAACGTCACGGCAGCGGTTTGGTTGGCGGTCAAACGGGGCGAGCACGAGCAGTACCGAGAACTTCAACCGTCTTCGGCTTTCCACATCCGTTGCAGGTGGCCACCTTTGTTATCACCCCAACGCATTTATTCTATTCTCAACGCTGGTGAAAATTGTGCAATGATGTTGTCGTATTTCTAATTTACTAAAGACACGCCCAACCGTCATAGCAAGTTTAGTTTCGTGTGCCTGGTTAAATATGAAAGTGACAAGCTGGAAAATGAAGCCTCACAATTCCTCAGCTTCAACCACGTCAGTCTAGAAGCACGCGACCTGAATACAATACTGTCATCTAAAATGCCGTTACGTATACATTTCCGACACAACAAGCACTTGTGAGATGATCACGACACTAATGGAGGGAAGTGCGATTTCAGTTTTTCTTTCTTATTCTATCTTATATTAACATTGTGGTTTATCGAGCCTTTGTCATTTTCTTTTCCGCATTACTCTCTTACCAACATTAAAGCAGTTGCTAAATACGCCATGAGATATGTATGTGCAGGTTAATTTTGTTACGTTCACCGCGCGTGAACATTCCTATCAGCGGCGCCATGCAGAAACAAAAACCTCACCAGAGCCGGAAAAAGTGGCGCCAAAAGTGAATACGCTGCAGCCACCCAGAACTGAGTGTGGATCATGGGAAGGAGACAAATTTTCCTCTTGTGTCTTTCCAGAATGCTTTTCTTCTTGTCAACCGGTGAGTACGTGCCAGTGAAGTCCACTCCATCGACGCCCTGCGACAGTTTATCGGTTTCGGTCGTCTCATCCTTGCTGATCGCCACAAGTTCTCTGTCATCGGAACCAACCACAACCGGAGCGTAGGATATGTGCTGTCCACTGGAACCTAAACCCTGGCCGTCCGGCATTTCCAACGCAGTGTAGATGAACGGTTGCACTCGGGGCCGAATGCCTGTCTTCAAGCCTCAGAAAGTGTGGAAGCGTATGGCACAGACGCGCCTGCCTTCTTTTTTCGCATGGATAGCAAGGTCAGGCCCAGTGAAAGCAGAGGGAACTAAAGCCACAAACAGCGCTCGCACTGGTGAATGAGGCGTCGCGCGATTGTTTTGGCGCCGCGACGTATGCACGCGAGAGTCTAGACAGCCTGCGCCGCAGCTGCGTATGTGGATCCAACTTGCCTCAGCGGAAACGTGTGGTTTTCCCGTTTGCTACAGCAGGAGGAGGTTGTCGAAGGGCTTCGATACAAGGCTGGTGCATCGAGGCAGGAAGCCCGTGTCGACACAGTGGGTGCAGTCGCTGTGTGAGCGGCAAGGCAAAGATGTAGTTGAATTACGGGCGACAGTGAAAGTAGGGTCAGTGACCGTGGCTCATTCATTACAACGCTGTTATTTGCAGATCTTGATATTGCAAATGGCACTGAGAGTGTTCAGCACATTTCTACAAGCATGCTCGAACTGAAGTCCCAAGAAATTTGTGTGCGGCATGCGATGGGTGGGTTAATGTAGACGAATTAGTAATTGCTGACCTGCCCAAAGAACAAATACAGAGGACACGAGGTGAACTCAACACCTAAGGCCAACAAACCAGCTGTTTCTCTAGCATACTTTCCGTAGTCATTTGTATAAAAATAGATGTAAGCATCTCGTATGGGTTGCATCAAATGCTTCTACAGCAGCGCTTCATGACGCACTGCGACCAAGGCGAATGATAAACGCAAGGCAGTGATCCAAAAGCCGAACAGAACGCATTTGCAAAGCAGGCAAGAAGAGACACCGCAGGGTGACACGGTGCCACATTTACCCGCATCTCATACAGTGCATTTCAATGACGAACGCCTCATGAGTGCGTTTTTGGCCTCGGCGCCGCGTTCGCTGGACGCTTTCAATGAAACCCGTCATGACCCTTCGGATACATATGTCTCCACAGCTGGAGAAGCGGATTGATCACCCAAGCGTCACAAGCCTCGGTGCGGTGGAACACCTTCGTTCAGTAGGCGACCTGAAAATACGCGTTATATACTTGCAGAGGCCTTCATCATCCTCATATTGGTGTTGCGTTAATAATAGGAGAGAGGTGGAGCATATTTCACAAACTTCTTCTTGTATGCCACACAAAAGCCCTACTGCAACAAAATATGACTTAATTCTATAGATCGTAGAGATCTACATTTAAATTATTATAGATGGCGAAAACGATCATATAAAAAAGAAAAAAAACTGAAAAAATTTTTGCTTTATTGACTATTTGATTACCTTAACTAAGCTAAATTACTAAGAACAGCACTTGTGAGCCTCGACTCATCAATTCAACGTTCAAGACTGCCAAGTGACCTTGAGAAGAGTGTGTAGGTGACAATTCAACGCTGTTCTGTAACAGCAAGCAATCACACACGGCACATGCGCCCTCATATATAATTCGTGAAATACGTGCTAACGTACGCGCTTTTCCTTTTTGCCTAGTAAAGCTTCAAACCTGCATTTAGTGGATGGTGATCGAGTGTGATACTGGCATTCGCTTTGAAACGGAATGGGGGTAAATGTCATGATTCAAGCTCGCTCTTTTATCGCGGGATGCAAGCGTCATCTATTGACCTTGCAACAAAGTGCCATCCGCAATTCATGGCCTGCGAGATTCAAGGTGCTTTCGTGTTTATTTTTGTCATGGTGACTTAAGTGATAGGTAGTGATACGTAGTGAACGTAGTAAGCTTTTTTTAGAGCTGTTTATTTCACATGTGAACAATATACATATAGAATATAAACATTGTATAGAATACTGAATGGGCATTTACCGTGTATGAGAACCTGTTTTTGAAATGGAATACATAGAGACCTATAAAATCGTGACATTTGCATTTTTTTCAGTGCTTAGAAAACCCGAAAGCAAATTATTTCCTCAAGTATACTACAGTTTATTCGTTATTATCGGTCATTTGGCGCAGTGCTTGTAGTGTGAGCAGTGCGAGTGTCAAACTGGAACTTTTCTCATTACAGTTTTCGTTCCTGTTAAAAAAACGTTCAGTTCTAGTTTAACTCCAGAACGAAACAGTCCTGTTTCAAACTTGTTTAAGCAACATTACGTTCACTTCATATTCTATGAACAATTACAAACTAATTTTGAAGAAAACTAAGGAGGTATTCGTGAGCTGCACAGAAAGTCTGAAAAATTATGCAGATCCAATCCACATGTTGAGTCTCTGAAGCGAAGCTTTCGTGAAGCGGTTAAATAAATACTACAACATCTTTAATCTTGCGCAACCGCGTTTTGCAGCATAGCGATTTGGTGCCTGCCTTGTAAAATATCAAGACGCGGAACTCCCACTACGCTGCCCACGTGATTCCCACAGGGGTCAATTTTAGGGCCATTGTTTTTCCTGTTACTCATCAATAACTTCGTACAAAATGTATGTGTAGAAACAAAACGTTTTGCAGACGATTGCATACTATATATGAAGAAATTCGCGGTCCGAGTGATCAAGGAACTTTAAACACAGCATTATCCACATTGCACACATGCAGGTTTATAAATTGGCAGATGACAAATAATTGCAAAAAAAACAGTCATAATGAGAGTGAGGCGGAAGAAATAATCATTTTTGTTTACTTACCGCACTGATGATCATGCTCTGTCAGAGGTCACTAGACATAAATACTTGGGATTATTACTCACACCTGACTTAAAATGGAATGACCATGTGGAGTAAATTGAAGAAGGGACCATGAAAAATGCTCTGTTGTCTAAGGAGGAGACCTGAAAAGGCCACGCCGGACATAAAACTTTTCACACATACGACATTTATTAGACCGTCGTTGCAATACGCAGCTGTCTTGTAGAATCCCTTTACTGTGCTCAACATAAAGAAAGCTAGACAGAGTTCAAAGAAAATCTATACCATTTTTCTTTGTTATAGCTGGCAGACGTCACCCTCACTCCTCTTACAGAAACGGAACTTGAAGGGCGACAAAGAAGTACGGAAAGGTTGAAATTCTTTTATTTAGATTTTCATGATAAAATTTGAATTGGTAAATTAAAAAAATTAAATTATGGGGTTTAACGTGCCAAAACCACTTTCTGATTATAAGGCACGCCGTAGTGGAGCACTCCGGAAATTTCGACCACCTGGGGATCTTCAACGTGCACCTAAATCTAAGTACACGGGTGTTTTCGCCCCCATCGAAATGCGGCCGCCATGGACGGGATTCGATCACGCGACCTTGTGCTCAGCAGCCCGACACCATAGCCACTGAGCAACCACGGCGCGTTGAATTGGTAAGGCGTTGTATGCAAAACCAGCCCCAGAGGGTACAGTGCGCTTTTGACCCCCTAAGAAAGTTGTAGATTTTATAAATCGCACTGATACGTTGAAAGGTTCATTTTTTTTTTCCGAAAACAACCCGTGAATAGAATTCTCTACCAGCTGATATTGTAGAATGGGAAACAGTCGAGTTATTCATAAATGCACTCAGGAACCAATCCTGTTTTTGTTTTCTCATTGTAATGGTTGTATAATGATACATGTCATTATAGATAATGCAATGTTCTTTTTTTTCTCTGTGTTCAGTTATGTTTGTATTTTTCACCATGTCGTTGTGGCGTTGTGTTGCAACTCTTTGCAAACAAAAAAACAATTATGCATGATCACTCCTGATTAAGGCCTGGCACCCAGGCCAGCAGTATAGAATAAATAAATAAATAAATAAATAAATAAATAAATAAATAAATAAATAAATAAATAAATAAATAAAACTACGAATTGCACTGTATCCTTTTTAGGCCCACTTTTCATCAAGCCATCACCGGGATCAGCCCTGTTTGTGTTGCACTATCTCCAGGACCAACCCACCTTACTCGGCAAGATGACTGCACAGACTCGCCAAACCTCAGGAAAGAATTATGTGCGTGAAGGCGTAAATTTGTTGCACTGAGGACATTTCACTACCCTTTTTTGTTTCAATGTGGATAATGCCTTTTCTAGCATGGCACATACCCATTCAAGAGGATCAGTCAATAATAGGCACACACTAAGTGGCACATACAGAAGGCCTAAATCATAGAAAATCAACTAAATTAAAAAATAATGACTGAATATAATGTGCTATTCCATCAAAGACATAGGTTCAAGGGCCCTACAACACTTCCTTAAGGTCACCATTTTCACTCTAGGTCTTTTGCTAACATGACGAAGAACTAACAACAAAATGAATTATGATAATTAGCAAAATGAGAGTAACCCTCAACTCGAATCTTCTTGGCTCTAGATGCTACATTGTACTCTCCCATGACGTCATGCGAAGGCACCCAATAGCCACACAGCATCGATGTTACGTAAATGAAGTTAGGGCGCTATGATTGCTTAACCTGCTCAGCCTGTTTATGGCGTTCCCATGGCCTCTGCAATCGAGCGCCGCGCGGTCCGATCTCGGAGGGCATGGCGTCACTCTTATGGTTACAATAGCCTCCACGAGGCGGCTACTGCTCTCCTTATCGCTTTATGTTAATGGCATAGAAACACGACTGGAAATCACTGAATTAGGGTTTGGTTTACCCTAAATGCATAATGGGTCAAGGGTGCAACACAAGATCCTAGACTGATGCATGCGGACTGCATAGTGCAACTAGCGGACAATGCAAGATATTTACAGAAACTTGCGAATATGTGTGGCAACGCAACGACAAATCTAGGCCTGAAGTTTAGTAGAGAGAAATCGCGTGTTATGATCTTTTATGAAGAGACGAGTAATTACGTGGTGTCAATTCAACAGCAAGCCATGCCCATAGTCAAGCAATATAAATGCCTCGGCGTATACATAAACGGTGGAAAGATTTACTCAAGCACCCACGAAGATAATCTGTAAATAAAGGGGAAGCGGAATGGCAGCAATAAACAGAGCACAATCATAGATCCTTGTTTTAAACTTGTTCTTTATTGAAACGTACGCTGTTCTGTACGTTGAATGAGTGATTTCAATGAATGTATGCCCTGTTCGGTGCTCTTTGTTGAGTGCTTGTAGTCTCTGCATTACGAGGGGGATGAGCCGTTGCATTTTTGCTTGCTTAGGGAGGTATGAACCAACGCTGATGATAGTAATCTTTGTTCATGGACGGACACGAAAGATGCCGACCACCGAGAGCTTAACAGCTTGGCTGTAAAAATGGGTGCACTCTTTGCTTCACTTTACTGAGTGCTTGTAGCCTTTGCCTTATGGGTGTATGAGCTGTTGCATATGGGGGAATGAACCACAGATGATGATAGTTTTCTGTTGACGTTACGCCATGAAGAAATCCCGGGATCCTAGCCACAGACAGCTGCACTGTCAAAAAAAGAAAGTTTGGCGGATTGCTTTCTGGCGCCGTCTTTTATGAAATAGATTGTTGATAGAAAAGTAATTTATTAATACAGATGAAACAAATGAGGAGAATGTGTACAACGAATGAAACTACGAGGCAACTCATATGCGTGACGTTCCTGCTTGATTCAGTGGACCCGAGGAACTTTTCGACGTTGCAATTGCTTCCTTCGCACCGAAGACAGAGTGTAGCCAGAGAGCCACAGTGGCGGGTGCCTGCAAGGTGAGGTAAGGATAAATACCTTTTCAGCACAGGCAATGGAATACCTACACTGCCAAATTTTATAAAAGTTTTGTTTCGAACTGTTTTTTACTCGCCCATGACAGCGTTGTTCCGCCTTTTCTGGTGAATTTCAAGAAGAGACAGAAATTATTTCCTATGAAAATTAAAAAAGTACATGTTGGGGTTTTGCGTGCAAAAACCATGATCATATTATGAGGCATGCCAAGTGGGACACTCAGGATTAATTTTGACCACCTGGGTTTTTTTAACGCTCTCAGGGGTGGTTCTAACAGTATGTGTCGTGATGTGGGCGAATGTTAGTAGGTGTATTCATGTATATTTAGTGTCAACACATTGTATCGCTTCTAGTGTGCATTGGATCGGATGTGGATTAAAGCTTCGCACATGCACGTAGACAAACATTTCAAGCTTTAGTTAGGCTTCCTCCCTTTCCAAAATTGTAAAGCCGAGTAAAGTTAATCAAAGAACGCATGCGACTTGCTGGCGCAGTACTTTTGAATGCACCCACGCAGGAAACAAATTTTTATGGCGATGATCATTCGGGGAATACTTCGATCGAATGACACCTGGGTGCGCGAACGAATGTCGCGAAGTGTGCAGCTGCGTCACACGGCGTCCACCGACAGCGCGCGTCGGTTGGCCCCCACAGCTGTCGCTGCGCTGCTGCGAAAACTGGCCGACAAATGGCGAAGGCAGGAACAGCTGCTGCACGGTGGCCGAGAAAAGAGAGGCGCGCGCAACAAGCGCTTCATATGCGTCTCAATATTTTTGCGCCTCTTGTGCGCGCGCTGTGGTCGGGTCTATAGACGCACCACGATTTCCCATTTCAGGCGCATGTTTTATAACAAGAGCGAAGTTTGTGATCTTGGAATGGGCATCGATTTTGCAGCCACGAATCCCACCTAGTGGACGCGATATTTTCACGCGTGTGTAAGAAGGTCCAATCTGTAAGTCTTCCAATGTACCCCGACATAACGCGAGCGTGCGCAAAGCCGAAAGAAACGCTGTGTCATATGAAGGGCAACCTTCGTGTCGCTCTGGCGACGTGCTAGAACGCACACCACGCACGCTACCTCGCTCCATCACTTTCGGGTATGAATGCAGAATGCAGTTCGCGCGCTTGCCAGACCCCGTGCGCTGTCTGACAGAGGACGCACAGTGATGCAAGAAATGCGCATGCGTGGCCACTCGCAATGACGGCTGCTCTCCTGGTACCTATGGAGTAGTTAAAATCTCAGTTATTGATTGAGCAGGTGAGATGAGGCTTTGACGAACATTGGCTATGAAGCGGGACGAAGGGCAAGAGTAACGAGCCTATACGGACGCAGATCAGTATAGTGACAATGGCCGTTGTGTTCTCGTGGTTATATTTCTTCGCTTTTGATACTTCTATACCAGCTTATTTGATGCCTCAATGCCCTCTTTCTCCATCTCGTTGCGCTGTTGCAAAACTACGCAGAATATTCTAGTGGGCATTGAAGCCCTGAAGCCACCGTGCCGTACCAAAGCTGAACATCCGTGCATGGGTGTTGTGGAGATGTCGGGTGTGTTCTGTACTGACCTCCA
This sequence comes from Dermacentor andersoni, assembly GCF_023375885.2. Taxonomy (NCBI): domain Eukaryota; kingdom Metazoa; phylum Arthropoda; class Arachnida; order Ixodida; family Ixodidae; genus Dermacentor; species Dermacentor andersoni. The sequence continues at coordinate 12,608,230 of NC_092819.1, read as the reverse complement.
AAGCTATCAGTTCCAATAAATCGGTACAGCTTTCCGCTGTGTGGCTATACAAACATATCCTGCCTCTGATTGGAAGTAAGTGTAAGCCCGAAGCGGAGAACCGACTCGGGAGTTCACCTAAACGCATTGGGTGCGTATCGACTTACCCATATCACCAAGATTCCAAACATGAGCATGGTGCCTTTCCTGTAGCCGTACAACTCGACGACGTAGCCGGCGACTGGGGGCGTCACCATCGCCCTGGTGTTGGCACGATCGGCAAGTAAAGTATGAAAAAATCGAGATAGATGTGTTTTTTACGACAATAAATGTATGTAAAGAACTATGCGACATGTTCATGACAGTGTTGATGGCGACAGTTTCGTATAGCTTCGCATGGTTCCTAAGGACATTTATTACGTAGGTGTGATGCAGAAGAATGGTCCGTTCATTCAAACGTTGTCAAGCAAAACTATACTTTTATAAGGTTGTATGAGATAATATGTAGTGACCATGTGCGCCGTCATTACACACTGCCCATATAAAGTGCAGCGGAAGAAGAATGCTATAGTCGCCATGCGTGCAGGTATAGCCGTCTTGCCAATGAGAACTCATTTAGTCTATTATTTAATCTCATTCTCTGCGACGCCTAGTATTGAGTGGTCATTATTTAACTGTTCGCATTAACAATGATAACTGAACATACAGCGCATGTTATTTCGCCGCGTTCTTCTCAAATTTCTCTAGTTCTGTGATCCACAGTAGGTATTGCCATTCAGAATAACTGAACGAGTGATGAAACACTAATATATAGAATAATTACTAGACGTGTGAAATGAAGTAATCTTGAACACGTATTTGGTCAATCGACAGGTCAACAACGATGTCTGATGAAAAAGGTTTGGACGCAGTTTTCTTCATTACTAATTTTATTTGTTCACACTGTCAAATCTCTAACGAAGGTTTTTACGGGGAGAGTAAACAAGTGACAATAAACATACATCCTAGGGGTGCACGCGGCGTCAAGATGTCGTATAATTTTGAACACAATTCTGATGCATGTTAAAACGCGCGAACATCGCCTATATAAACTACAGAGCTTGGCAATGTTCGCATTCACAAACAATAACCTTGAAGCAAATAATGAAAAGAAGTAACATGACTTCCTTTTACCGCCAGTGTATGACTTTGTAACCAGCTTATTGTCGAGTTTTGTTTAGTATAACCGTTCAAAAACGCTTCTCATGTTCTGCAGACATTTAGATAGAAGTATTGTAGGGCTTTCGTATCCGACCATTCATTGTAAATTGCTTCTGGTCACTTGTAAGAGCGAAATAGAGAAATAAAATAGTGCCGAAATTGTTCTAAAATAAAGTATGTCTAGCAACTTACATTGTAGTAAGTCTTATGATAATGACAAAGAAAAAAATGCATACGCGATTTCTGCCAATTTCTTTTTCTCATGCCTTGTTTGGTGCCATTTAAGAAAATTCAAATGGCCCTCATACCTGACAAATAAAATCTTTTTTACTTTAATGATTTGGGGAAATGCCCGTCCCATCATCATTATTTTTTAATAATAATAATAATAATAATAATAATAATAATAATAATAATAATAATAATAATAATAATAATAATAATAATAATAATCAGCCTGTTTCATGTCCACTGCAGGACGAAGGCCTTTCCCTAAAATCTACTATTTCCCCTGACCTGCGCCAACCATTTCCAACTAGCACCCGCGAATTTCCTAATTTCATTGCCCCATCTAGTCTTCTGCAGTCCTCGACTGTGCATTCCTTCTCTTGGCACCCATTCTGCAGGCCTAATAGTCCACCGGTCATCTAACCTACGCACAACATGACATGCCCAGCTCCATTTTTTTCTCTTGATGTCAATTAGAATATGGTCTATACCCGTTTGTTCTCTGATCCAAACCGCTCTCTTTCTGTCTCTTAACGTTATGCCTAGCATTTTTTGTTCCATCGCTCTTTGCGCGGTCCTTAACTTGTTCTAAAGCTTCTTTGTCAGCCTCCAAATTTCGGCCCCGTATGTCAGCACTGGTAAAATGCACTGATTGTACACCTTCCTTTTCAATGATAATGGTAAGCTTCCAGTCAGGAGCTGACAATGTCTGCCGTATGCGCTGCAACCCATTTTTATTCTTCTATGAATTTCCTTCTCATGAACAGGGTTCCCTGTGATTAATTGACCTAGGTAAACGTACTCCTTCACAGACTCTAGAGGCTAACTCGCGATCCTGAGCTCTTGTTTTCTTGCCCGGTTATTCATCATTATATTTGTCTTGTGCATATTAATCTTCATCCCCACTTTTACACTCTCCCTGTTAAGGTCCTCAATCATTTGTTGTAGTTTGTATACAGTATTGCTGAATAGAACAATGTCATCGTCAAACCAACGGTTGCTGAGGTATTCGCCGTCGACACATAATCCTAAACCTTTCCAGTTTAATAGCTTGAATACTTCTACCAAGCACGCAGTGAATAGCATTAGATAGATTGTGCCTCCTTGTCTGACTCCTTTCTTTATAGGTATCTTCCTACTTTTCTTGTGTAGAATTAAGGTGGCTATGGAACCTCTGTTGATATTTCCCAGCATATTTACGTAAGTGGTCTGTACTTCTTGATTACGCAATGCCTCTATGACTGCTGGCATCTCTACTGAATAAACTGCCTTTTCGTAATCTATGAAAGCTATAGAGAGGCCGATTGTACTCAGCAGATTTCTCGATTACCTGATGGATTACATGGATGTGATACATTGCACAGTATCCCTTCCTGAAGCTAGCCTGTTCTCTTGGTTGACTGAAGTCAGATGTAGCCGTTATTCTATTGGAAATGATCTTGGTGACTATTTTATACAATACTGGAAGTAAGCTAATGGGCCTATAATTTTTCAATTCTTCAACATCTCCCTTTTTGTGGATTAGTATAATGTTGGCATTCTTCCAGTTATCTGGGACACTTGAAGTCGTGAGACATTTCGTATAAAAGGCCACAAGCTTTTCAAGCATGTCTCCTCCATCTTTGATTAAATCGACTGTTATTCCATCTTCTCCTGCTGTTTTTCCTCGTTTCTTGTTTTATAAGGCCCTTCTAACTTTATCGCTAGTTATAGAAGGAGCTTCTTTAACCTGTTCATTACTACTTCGAATGGAGGTATCGTGGCTGCTCTGGGTATTGTACAGGTTCGTATAAAATTCTTCAGCTGCTTTTACCATATCTTCGAAATTGCTGATGATATTACCGTGCTTATATTTCAGTGTATACATCTTAGCTTGTCCTATGCCAAGTTTTCTTCTCCCTGATTTCATGCTGCGTCCATTCTTTACTGCTTTCTCAGTCTTTCTCAAGTTATAATTTCGAATATCCCTTATGTTCGTCTTGTTGATCAGTTTTGACAGTTCCACGAATTCTATCTGCTCTCTTGAGCTTTACACTTTCATGCTTTGCCGCTTCTTCATTAGGTCCTTTGTTACTTGGGAGAGCTTACCTACTCGTTGCCTTTGTGTTTTACCTCACACTTCAATTGCTGCTTCTGAAGCCAGCCTAGTTACGGTTTCATTCATTCCCTCTATGTCATCTTCATCTCTCTGTTCTAAGGCTGCATATATGTTTGCAAGTAGGAGCTTGAATTGGTCTGTTTCTCCCTGACTAATGTTACTCTTTCCCTCTTCAAATTGAGCTGAATCCTAGACCTCACCAACTTATGATCCCTGCACTTTACTCTACCTAGCACTTCAGCATCCTTCCCTATGCTGGTATCGGCAGAAAGCATGAAATCTATTCCATTTCTTCTGGTCTTCTCCCAACCTCCCGAAGTCTCATCTTCATAGGTTTGATCCATCCTGAAAGATAAAAGTGCTATCAAACGTTTCCCGCTCTGAGGCGACAGTATTGTGCCACCTCTGGATCAGGGTGGCATTTACGAAGGCCTACTCTTTCCACATCGGAATAGGGGATACGCCCATGTGCGACTCTCCTGGAACCACAGAAACGATGGTATATGTCCCTAGTACAACGCCGAGCTTTAAGCTCTCCGGACAGCATTGAAACCAGCTGGACTCTTGACCATTTACTGAAATGAAGAGTCTTGGACCATGGCCGTACGCGTCAATGGTGCAGAAAGCCACGAAAGCATTGTTGAAATACCTCAAGTGGATAGGTCTTGGCAACCGTGCGTAGACTCGGTGCTAACCTTAAAATGTGCACGAAACTGTGCTCTCTCTATCTCTCCTCTCTCTTTCTCTCTCTTTTTTTCCCATACCCCTTCCTGCATAGCAGGGTATTAAACCGGACATGCGTCTTGTTAACTTCCCTGCCTTTCCTCTCTTCTTTTTCTCTCCCTCTCTCTCCATTTAATTTTTTTTTCACCATCGGGGCTTTTCCAGGTACACTTTCTGTTGCTACGCTTCCTGAATAAAGTGTTCATCATTCGCAGCTTATCCCTTTCCGCGAATTCTAGAAGCATCTCTCCTCTAGCGTTCCTAGAATCGATGCCGTAGTTGCCAATTGCTTATTCACCAGCCTACTTTTCCTCCACTTTCGCATTGAAGTTACGCATTTTTATAGTATACTGAGTTTGCACTTTTCTGATCGCTAATTCAACATCTTCATAAAACTGACCTACTTCATCATCATAATGACTGGAGGTTGGAGCATAGGCTTGTGCTACCTTTAATGCTTACCTGTTATTAAGTTTGATTACGACTACTGCTGCCCTCTCATTAATGCTGTAGAATTCATCAACGTTGTATGCTATGTCCTTATGGATTAGGGATCCTACCCCTTATTGCTTATCTGGGAGAACTCTATAGCCGAGGACATGGTCGTTTGTCAGCATTGTATAAGCCTCACCAGTTCTTCTGACCTCACTAAGGCCAATGATATCCCAAGCAATGCCTGATAGTTCCTCAGAGGCCTGCTAAGCTAGCTTCACTCAAGAGAATTCGGGTGTTAAATGTTGCCAGGACCAGTTTCTATTGGCGGCCTGTCTGGGTCTAGAGATTCTTAGCACCCTCTGCTGCGTTACAGGTCTGACCGCCGCCTTGGTCAGCTGCTCCGCAGCTGTTGGAGACTGAGGGCTACTGGTTGATCGAATGAGTCATTTGGGAGGTAGTTCACGAATACTGCTCCAGGGAGGCCTATTCCTGTTCCGGTGAGGGAATGTATTTTGTTGAAGATTATTATTATTATTATTATTATTATTATTATTATTGTTATTATTACTATTATTCAAGTAAAATAAGGGATGGCCGAGCCAAATGGTTTGTACAGTTAATGCGTAATGACCCAGGATTATGTGCCTATAACTCACCCGAATACTGCAAATGTGAGCACTGTGCTTGACAGAAAACCGTTTGTGCGTAGATTGTCGGGGTATCCACGTTGTCTGAAGAAAGAAACAATACATACATGCGTAGGTATATAATAAACTCAAAATCACGCTAAAGTGACCCTTAGGTTAGGCGACAGCTGCACAGTTGGAGTTGAGCATGTAGTCAAACTCCTAGGCCTACATGCCTGCGTGAAGCACGCCAATAATCTGCGCATACACACACCACGCACGTGCAAAAGTCTATGCGCAGAAGGTGCCCACATGCGTCAAAGTCGAAATGCGTGCATTAGCAGTCAGTGTTTGTGCACGGCGACCTATTTGACTGCACCTTTTCTGATAACAAGTGCGAATGTCCCTGAACTTGCGGACGAGGGGATAGGAAGGGGGGTGGGTCTGAAAGCATGCTGAAATGAATAGGCAAAGCTCGAATCACTTCAGCATTGGCCTATACCTTTTTTAATGCGAACGATAAACGTCAATGCGGGCCAGCATAGTTTGCTTGCGAGAGGAGACTTACACAGCACGTCTCAGTCCGTGGCAGTATCCACAGACAAACTGCGCTGACATTCCCAGGCCCGTAAAAACTTGCGAAATATAAACCAATGCTAGCGTCCTGAAAAAAAGAAAAGAAACAAGGAAAGGAAATGAAGATAAATAGGCTTCTCAGGAAAGCGAATGGAAAAGCAAGTCATTGCAGATAGGACTATAGTTTCCGGGAACGCACAGGTGATAAAAAAAATAATACATGGCGTGTTTGGCATTTCGACGTAAAATGCAGTTGTTAAAGACGCCTTTAGTCTTGCCGAAAGAGCTGTATACATTTTTAATAAAGCCTAGAAGAGGCACATCGAGCATGGAACATACAGTATACTAAGCAGTGACCCGAATCATTGTTAGCTCGAAGCATTTGTTGGCTTGAACGTATACGTAAGTGCATGCGTGCCTTTATCACAGACAGTAGAGTTGTTGCGTTTCTCGTTGGTGGGCGAAACGCTTTCTTGATTTGCCATTTTTTCCACGATTAGTCACCTGGTAAAATGCCGCTAGTGCGTGTATGTTTGGTTAAAAATTCCTTCTGACAAGCAGGCAATCTTCTAGATTGAATTGAAGGTCATAGAGCAGAGTGCCTTCAATTCTGAATGAAATGCGTAAAAGTATGCGAATGATTTGGCTTCATTACCGCGATACAGGTAGGAACGGCGCAGGTCCTATCACAAGATACGCCACTATGGTAAACAGCTGGCCCACCATGGCGTAGAAAGCTTCCAACTGCAAAAAACAAAGACAGAATGAAAAGAGAAACGATTTATGTGTTGTTGTTTATTAGCTGCGGCAGTGTGGGAAGTTTGGCTGCTAAAGAGCCTGCTATCCCCATATCATAGCTAAACAAATACACATGAAAGCACTACACCAGACAACAGTACAAAAAAGTAATATTCGAAAGCTTTCACAGTTCCTTCGAGTGAAAGAGACACTTCGCATGCGCTCCACAAATATTCAAGGCGCTCAAAATAAAGCTGGAATTTATAGAAATTTGCAATGCAGTGTCAGTGCATGACCCCTGACAAGCACGAGCAGCATTTGCTTCTGCTGAACTAGATCAATTCAAAGCAAAGCACATAAAAATTCACTGGTGTGGAAAAAATGTAATGATAATAAATTGAGATGAAAAAGGAGCAACACACCAAAACACGCAAGGTTACGATGACAGGACAAGTACAAAGTCGACATGATAACAACGGCAAAGTCGTTAAGACGTCTTCGCGAAATAAAATTACGTCACTACCACAGCACTATATACAACTAATGAGGTCACAGTTCACACACACACACACACAAAAAAAAAAAGAAATCGCGCGACTCTTCCACGACTTGTCTTTGTTTATAGGGACAGGGCCTGGGGACCTAGCAACGTAATTACAAATAAAGAAAGCCCATCCAAGGCGTCAAGACGATCGCGAAGTGTTTCCCGATGTTGGTCAAATTTAGGCCATTCTATTGGGATATGTTCTACAGAACCTTCTGGAATGTCACAATGTGCACACTCGGAAGAGGGCCGTATACAACATAGCAAACAGAGTTTGTACGCCACTTTGACGATGTAAAAGTGTGTATAAAACTTGTTCCGTATCTTGAGGTTCAGTGCGAAGCGTAACAAGGGAAATTTGGCTGAGGAGTGCTTCAGCTTGGGCCACGTGGTGCGACTTAGCGCAAATTTAACCAGCGCAAATAAATATGGACGCAAGAAACATATACAGAGGACCAGCGCTGTTACAAGGAGTCCGTGTTGCACAGAGACGATTTTGTCCGCTCATCAATCTACATGATCGGCGATAACTTGCGCCTCCGTCGCCGAAGTGCCGTTTTCGCGTCGGATACAGAAAATGGTAATAGTGCGAATTTGTTCAAAGCATGCACTGCAGCAGCCATTCTGTCCACTACTTCATTTGCCGTGGCGTTGACTTGCCATTCCAGAGTAGGTACGTGTTAGGTCCATCTTACCTGGCAGCCTAGAGTCACACCAAGGAAACGATACTTGCGTACGATTTAAATGGTATGGCCGCCCAAAGAGAGTTTCAAGTTCTTGAATTTCTTTCTTATGAATGGTAGAACCACTGAATTTGCGTGAAAAATTTGCATGTCTCACTCCTTGAGGTAATCGCTTACTGCACGTTCTTGAATACGGCGTTCGATGATCTCAAGTGATTTGTAAGATGTCTATATGCATAAATTGTCTGTTGAGATACACACATGACATTAGACAGCACCGCCGGAAGGCCTGCCATTGCAGCGGGGAAAAGAAGCGGACTTGAAACGCTCTCTTGGGGTACGCCTTTGTGCACTTTGTATAAGCGCTTTCGCCATCGTTGGTTGTAATGTATATATGTCTGTCTCACAAAAAGCTTGCTATCCATTTTAAAGCATGGTCATGCACTCCAAGCAAGGCAAGCCCTTGGAAAACAGACAGGTGGGTGACCGAGTCGATTTCTTTTCTAAAAAACGGGAGAAACTTTGTCGAGACTAAAGTGTGAAACGGCGGAAGCCTGACACCATTGCCAATGGCGATTTGTGGCGTTGGAAACACCACGGTGGCACATAACTCGTACACTGTTATGTGAATCTTTGTTTGTTTTTTAAATGCTTGCAACGCCGTTTACGCCTATGTCTATCGTTTCGATGTCTTCTGAGTCCATCATCTCAAAGCTGTCATCCGGGAGGACGTCGGCTTGCAACTCATGGCCGGTGAACTCCTTGTGCTTTAGAGGGTCCACATCCAGGATGGCTGCTTTGCAGCGCCGAACTGTTGCAGTACCTTTTGTGGATCAGGAGGAGACGCGTCTTCCATGGCGGTGTCGGGGTGTAGTTGGCCATCCTCATCATCCACTTCGCTCGGTTGACTTGTACTTGCTCGGCTTGCCGCGGCAAGATGGCGGTCACGGCACTTCCGAGCTTCATTTGCCTTGGTACCCGGAGATGCAGCGAGTCGCTTCAAACGCACTGCCTCTCTTGCGATGACCTTTCGCGTCCCTGGACTCTGTGGTGTCGGACGAGCCTCGCCGCCCCGATGCATGCGACGTATACACTCAGCCTCTCTTTACCGCCGATTGCGTTCAGCGGCTGCCGCACGTCGCGTGTTGGGAGACACTAATTTGGCGAGACGAGGCATCCTTCCCACATGATACCGCAAAGTAAACTGCCCCCACCGCCGCCGCCACACCACACCCAAGCAGACGGTCGTCACGCACGCCTCGCGACAGTGACGTCAGGGCGCACCGTCGAACACACGGCCGCCACGCGTGCCGATGTGATGAGTCATCCCGCGCGGCGCCGAACCACCCCGACACCCGCACTTGACGACAGTGACGTCACGCACGCGAGCCAACCAGGAGGCGCACACCTTTGCCTAGCGACAGTGACGAGTGATCACACAGAGGAGACCAATCAGTAGGCCGGAAAGCTGTGACACTTTCTGCTAACGGCAGATGACCTTGACAATGAGCCATTAAAGGCTTCCGCCTTAATATCGGCGAACGCAGCGGCAGCGATGTTGCCACAGTTCGTCTCGTTTTCCACAAACGTTACCAGGTCAAGGATTGGGATCTTTCAACACAAGGGAACGTATGCTTCCATTCACATGTGAGTGAGTATGTCTAGAAAAACTGACGTACTGATGGGGCTGAGATGTTTTTCAAAACGCAGTATGATATATTGTCTGGGCTAGTTTCTGTCCTCACTCGGGTTAGCGATAAAGCGGTACGCAACTCTAGTAGAAAATACGTGCTGTTCAGTTAAAATTGAGGTAGCTCACAATCACCTTGGACTTCCTTCTCTAAAGAAGCAGCTATCGTATTCAGAGGTGGGCCAGGTTGTTCAACATTTGTCAGAATGACGAAAATTGATTCGCAAGCGTCCCGTTCGGATACTCCAAAAGCTGTGGTCAGGGCTCTGAAAGGACTGCATTTGGATATTGGATGACTTAAATCATTCATTATTTGCCAGATTTTCGGGAGCGGGGTAAATGGAGTGAGTGAGGCGCAGAGATCACGCCAATGTCCTTGACAAAATTTTTGCATGTGTCGGTTAGACTTGAGGTGCATCGCCTGACTCTCTCTGTACTTTTCCATCATTCCTGGTATTGTTCGGGCTTCGTTGTATGGTTTACCTACCTTATAGTGAGAGAAGGCGCCGGCAATAAAGCCTCCCAAGGAATAACTGGCAAACTGGACCGTGTAGACACTGCCCAAGATAGTACCAGTGAGGTTGAACTGAAAAAAAAATAGAACCAAACAGCAAGCTTCTTTGATTTTCAGGTCGTTAAATGGCCGTCCAAGAAAACGCCATTTCGGCATGTGAATGATAAGACGGCAAGACTAGCGGTCAGCGTACGATAAAAGATAACGAGATCTTACGCATGAACTACGAGAGAGCTGCTAAAGTCCATTTTGTGTGACGGGTAATGTATCTTAACTATATGCATATATTTAGATATGTTATTGCGTGCTGTGCATTTTTATTACTTCATTGTTTACCCTCTTATGTCAAAGCCGACCGAGCTTTTAGGGTACAAGAATAAATATATTTAATAACAGCCCGGCACAATACTCTACGTCGTCTGTGCTTGAAAAGGAGCTTTCATTAATGGCCTTTCTTAGATACTGACATCCTCTAGGCTGGGTTCCAGCGTGGGCTCGTTGAATCCTAGAATGATCCAGCTCATCATGAGTGTCACCATGTCGATGAGAAACACGGGGTCGATGAGAAGCCAGTAGTAGCTCCTGTTCTGGCTGCATTTTTCTTGCACCTCATCGCTCTCATCATCCTCTGAAAAACATAACGATCGCTACGCTAATTCACAGAAAACAAAGAACAAAAGAAAACAGTTTTCCCGCGTACAGAGCCTGAAAGACCGCACGAAGCTCCGCGGCACTTGCTATTCTTGGTTGCTGTTATGGCGTTTACCTTCCCATTTGGCATGTATTGCACCATCACTAAACGTGGCTTGTTAATACGTGTAAGTTGGCCAACAGGCTTGCGGGTTAATACTACTGTTGAGGTACGTGGTAGACAAAAGCGTGCAAATCGTCCACTGTCACTATGGGTTTAAATGCCGCCTTCTACTTTGAGCTTTGAGTATGTAGTATCGCTGTGAACTTATTTATCGATGGTTGTGGAAGGAACGCTTATTCAGTTTGTTGTAATGCTTATTCAGTTTGCTTTCCGAAGTTGTTTTCCATAAGTGATTTCATTGGGCTTACCTGAGTACTGGTTGAGCTTCGAACTAAATTTGGCGATTACTGGAAATGAGAGCATTGTAACGGCTCCCAACACGAAGAACGGAAGCGGGTAGGCCCATGCCTGCAATGAAGAGGGCGCTTCGTCAGCAATAATTAACACAGTATTGACAGAGAGAATAAAGGCTATATTCAATGGTGTCGTACGTGTAACAAGTGTTTAGGAACACCCTCAAATTCTCATCGCATTGAACGCAGCGCAAGAACATGTGCATCAGTAATACGACGAATGTGACGTGATTTATTTTGTTTGCAATTGTATTAAGCACGGTTGACAGAAGAAATTTTCTACAAAACGGTACTAGCCAACTTAGCAAAACGATGAGTGTGGCGGATGAGTAAAACAGGAGGAAGCGTATTCCAATTCTCAAAAAAAAAAAAAAAAATAACCCATTTCTCTATCTCAGTTTTTTTTTTTTTTTGTAGTGTAATGTCCAAGATGAGATGCAGCAGGTTAACGTTTTTGACAAGGCATGTTCGACGCGCTGGTTGCGTACTGCGCGTGGCAATTGAAATATGATAATGCTGTTGATGACGAAGCTGATAGGAAAGAGCGGTATGCGAATTTGCGAAAAATGTCAGACCTGCTCAGCGTTGACTCCTTATAGCCGCAGCATAGCCTAATTAATTTAATTATGTACTTTTACATGCCAAGCCTCGGTATGATTAGGAGGCATGCTGTATTGGGGGACTCCGTATGAATTTTGGCCACCTGGGGTTCCTGAGCGGGCACCCAATGCACGGTACACGGGCGTTCTTGCATTTCGCCCCAATCGAAATGTGGCCGCCGCGGCCGGGATTTGATACCGCGTCCTTGGGCTTAGCAGCCCTGCGCCAAAGCCACTACGCCACCACGACGGGCCCGCATGGCGTCCTGTAAGTATATATATGATGTTCTTTAAAGCATATTTTTTAAAGCAAGGGCGGTGTATTTCAGAAAGAAAGAGTGAGGTCACGTGAACCACGTCTTTCGCAGCATGCTCAGCTTACCTGGATGGACCGCTGTAGTTTTACGCCACGCCATGATGCAGTAAGAAAGACGCGAGTTAAAAAGGGGCTCGTATTTGACGGTCACAGGCAGAGTGTTCCAATGACGGTGTATTAATCCGAATATGATAGAACATATACGTTAGTCGAGGAGATAAAACATAATCAATAGGACAAGGAAACTAAATGAAGGAACTGGTGACCATGCAAAAGTTCAATTGATCACAATGTTTTAAAGTTGAATTGCAGCTCATATGCGTTGGTAATTATTCCACTTCCCAAAAAATCAATACGGTTTAAGCATGAATAAAAATGTTATTTGTTGCCATTGGTTGCGCAGCCGTGTTACTTTTATTTGCACCATTTAATTTTTTATTTTGTCAGGCCTTGCTGAAATTTATTTGGAGGCTGTTCTCACTGGAAATCAGGAAGGTTTTGCAAATCCTTCTCACCAGATGCGCATATTTGCTTTTCAAGATGTACGGGGACAAATTCTTGTTCAGAAAGCTGGCAAATGACACAGCATGCTTAAATGCACTTCAGCATTTTAATGCGTACACAACGCATTCAAATATTGAAATTAATGTGCAATTATCTGGCTTCTGTTTACGAGCTATGGTTTCGGTAGCAGTTGCATGAGGTGATTCATAGCAAAACAACGGCGCACTCACGTCAATCAGAGCACCGCCAATAGCCGATCCCACCATGTTGCCAGATCCCCAGAGGAATTCTAGGAACGCCTGAAAGCGTGAAATGCAGCATCAGGTTTATGCGATTCGAAAAATTCTAGAGCGCTTTGGTACCAGATCCAATCTTCGTCAAAATATGCAAGCGAATATCTCAGATAAAGGACGAACGCTATTCAAGTATATACATGTAAAATATTTGCTCGGTTAAATGTAAAAGTGAATATTGTGTACATAAAAGACAAACTCTGTTAAGGTTATTACCTACGAATTGTGTGCCGAGACCATGCTTGCTTGGCAAACGGTTATTTAAGTTTTTTGAGGACATAATGCATCTTGCAATGATTACATTCGTTGGAACTTTCATAACCATGACGAGATAAAATACTAAGTTTTTATGGGTGCTTGCATTAACAAAGTCAGTGTGATACGTCTGGGCTCCTCGCGACACGTAATGAATCTCATATATTCAGCTAAACTTGGAGATGGTGGGTAGAAAGGAAATACAACAAGTTTGCGTAAACAGAAAGTTTTTTCCTTTGCATACGTCTATAAAAATGTCAGGGAATCTAAAATTCCTTCTCCTCATCATCATTATAATGATCCCTGCCTTCAAATTGCATTCTTGTACAGTCTCGACTATTAGATGATAACGTGGGCAATATGCTGCTGCGATGCCGTGAATTGCTGCAAGGAATGCGAACGTGGCTGTGGTTGGTGTCGTCGGTGACATGTGTCTAGTCAAGTCGATGTTTTACAGGAAGTTCCAGGTCTGACCTTATAGTGGAAGCGGTGAACTAGTTTGCCAGTATGATGCTCTTGATGCTTACAACTTTTGTGAACAGAACGAATGCTGGTATACAACTTAGATGTATCGCTTATATTGTGGGTGTTTTCTTTGTGTGCACACGGATACATTTTGAGATAGTAGGCAAATTTTGAATACTTCGCTCGCCGTGTACTGCTATCCCGACGTCATTATCTGCGAGCTTCCGGCTGCAGTTTCGAAGCGCTTTTGAGACAAGATGGCGTGAATCTCTGCAAGCACTTACAATTATAGCTCCTCTATATTTCGGGAAGCGCGTCGTGAAGACGGCGAACATGCTGACAAGGTAGAATGTGTTGGTGATGCCTCCGAGAACGACGCATGCTATGGACAGGCCCAGCAGGATGTTGCCTCCGGGCGACCAGTAGAGGCAACTGCATATGTTGTAGAATGGCGCAAAAAGCGTTAAGTGCCACCACATAGAACCCATGATAAAGATAAGCGATGAGTCTTTTCCTGAGTTCGTGGCCGACGCCGACGCTGCTCGCAAATACATACATACATACATACATACATACATACATACATACATACATACATACATACATACATACATACATACATACATACATACATACATGTATGTGCAGCAAATAAAAAATTACGTTCTTGTGCATGTCATTTGCCATGCTGCCTCTCAGCATAAGAAAATATCTTTTTTCCTCCGAACGTGACAATAGAAGCTTAAGCCTTCTCTTGTTGCTTTGGTGCTCCTGCAATGCTTTTGTTTTTCTATAAGGACGCATATGATATTAAAGTAACGTTACTAATGCTGTTGGAAGGTGAATAAAGACATTTTAGAGCCTACGTCGATTTTCGCGTCACATTTGAGCGAAGAAATATTGCTTTCTTTCAGCAACCTCGTGGCGCTTTCACTTACCATGTATTTATAAATTTTCCATCGTTTGCCGTTATATGTACAATCGCCATCTAAATTTACCAAAATAGGTAGTAGTATATGAGCAAAGAAACGAACAAACACACAAGCTGTATAATGAGCACGGTGCCTTCAAGGTTTCCTATTTCATTGATTTGAATTATTACCGGATATTTTATACTTCCGAACATATGTTGGCCCACTCTCCGATTCAGCTACTCACGCGGAATTACATGCATTCCTACACTCATACCTTGACTTCCAACACAACCGATCTAAGCTAAGCCTCTTATGCAAACACTCTTAATTTAGTCATAAATAACGCCCCTGATATTATTTCTGAGATAACCCACTTGGAGGGCCATTAAGGATCGAGCCCGTGTCGCCGAAAAATCCGGCGTCGGTGTCGGCGTCTAGCTTCGGACATCGTTACGGCAAAAACGATTTTCGAACCACCCATACTCAGGCCATCGATGTGACGCAATATACTTACTAAACTAATTGAATTTCTCAAGCTTAAATACGCAGAAAAATCGTAAACCACGACGTACACACAACCTACAGATACGATAGCTCTCGGATTGTAATTTAACCACACGATAAAACATAATTCTGTTACGCTTAAACTCAAAGAAACCATTTTACAATTCAGACTGGCCGCGGCGTCCGCCGTATGCGCGTGCCGGCGCGCGCGCGTCTCGGGGGCCACGTAGTGGTGCGTCCGGTTCCTTGCGATTCCTCCACCTGGCGCTCGCTTCCAACGCATCGTAGAGTCACTATCGTGGCCCACGCACGAGGCCGCGTTTCTCCGAGAAAGCCCGCCTCCGTGCATAGCGTTCGTGGCCAGCGTTTCTTGGTAAACATTTCGCTTACATGCGCTCCAGTTGCCGGGAAGCGTGAGAAGCAGCCAGGTATCTTTGAATGCTATCGCGTTCCACTCTTAAAGACCAAGTTTAAGCGTCCTCCAAATTTTTTATCACTGGTGACATCGTCCACCCAATTAACAGATGGGAGACTAAACAGAAGTTCGTAAAGTGCTAATTTATTGTGTAAGTGTAAGGGCAACTAAAGTGCCTTGAACTCCGTGCTCGTTATTTTTGCTGAGCACTTTCTAGAATTTCTTCCTTAGTATCATTGAGGGGAACTGGGCGTTGCTTAAAAAATTTGGAGGAGGCTTAAGCTTCGCCTTTAAGGGCGGAACGCGAGAGCGTTCAAGGAACATTTACTGCTTTTAATGTTTCCCGGCAACTGCAGGTTATGTAACCGTAACGTTTATCGGGAAACGCTGGCTGCGAACGCAATGCACGAAGGCGAGCTTCCTGTTAGAAACGCGGCCTCTTGCGTGGATCGATCTCCTGTTATTGTTTCGCACTTTTAATATTTCAGTCTAAGATGAGCTAACATAAAGGACATGCACTGTCGATGTTTTTTCCTGTTACATTTGTTTGTGGGCTGCCTTTCTCAAAATTCCTAGGAATAACTTTGTGAAGAATGAAAGACAAAGTAAGCTACTTTGGCGGTAAAAAAATTGTTGGGTATGCGTGGTTCGGTATTTGCTTCAGTATGAATTGCCTTCCGGGATTTTTCGCTCACGCCGCCGACACCGGCTATTCTGCGATACGAGCTCCTAAACGCTATCGCGTTAAAATATTCTACCTCATCTGATGAATACATTTGTTCCGATGATAGCCATGAAGTGCCATAATAATGGGCCACGATTTACGCAAACCCTTCGGCGGGTTCAGAATAAGAAACGCCTTTACCGGAAGTCCGATAAAAACTGTCTTTCAGAATCCTGGAAGAAGTATAAAAAGGCAGATAAAAAATAGCAGTCATTGTTAAGCTCTACGCGTCGTAAATTTGTAAGCTATGATTTGTCATCGATGCTCCAGTTAGACCCCCAAACGTTTTGGCGGGCAATAAATCTGCGTATCCATTCCGGTGTAACTCTAAAAAATAACAGCCGCGAAATAATCCCGGAGTCGAACTGCGCAGTTCATCTTAATAGTGTTTTCATATCTGTTTTGACGAGCGAAGACACTACTTCATGTTCTGATATCTGCTTTTTTTTTTTTTTTTTACTGAAACTGCTATGGCAGAGGTGGTTAATAAGCAGAATGGCATCGTATCTATGCTGACTAAACTGAAAAAGTTTATACTGCTTCTGATTACATTGGATTTAATAACGAGACACTCAACAATTTCGTTCAGCCTTGCCTCATTATTATCCGCTCTTACTTCAGAATCATTATCGACTAAGGCCGTTCCTCATGACTGACATGCTGCCAAATACCAATTTGAAGTATGGTGGCCGTTAATTGTTCCCCACTGAACATAGGCCCCTTATTTTAACTAGTCCAATTTTCAAGCTCATGAAACATATAATACACTCTTAAGTAATAAATTACTTCGGAGATGACGGAGTCATCTATAAGTATCAGCACGGATTTCGCAAGGGATATCCGTGGGAAACACTGACTTCATTCGTGACATTGTTACCTCAATAGACGCTGGCTTTCAGGTTGGCGTAATTTTTTTTAAATATTTTTCGATAGCTTTCGACCATGTACCACACCACAGACTCCTATTGAAAGTAACAAAGGTTAATATTCACCATTTATTTATTTATTTATTTATTTATTTATACTGCGGTTGTTTCCAGGACCTTAGCAGGGTGGATACAAAGTGAAATTGAAAGATCTAAGTAGAAAATACAGCGGTACATAGCATAGGTCACTCGCTACGTGCAAAGGCAAGCAGTAACTGAACCACACACAGTCATCGCTACATAAACATAGATGCGACTCAAATAATGGCAGTGAGCATTGGGTTACAATGTCATTAGTAAGATATTATTCCATTAAACAATAGTTCTAGGAAGAAAAGAAAATTTGAAGCAATTCTTTGTCTGTCAGTGTCGATTACGTGTAGCATAACCAGTAGAAGAATGGATAAAACGCGATCTAGCAATGTTGTAGTGCCCTTTTATGAGCTGAAACCGTGATAACCGTGATACCATGAGGTAGTTGCGTGAATAAAGCTGTTACTATGTTCTCGAACACAATTTACAACCGCTAATAACCATGATTCTTCTGTCGGGCATGTAACTTCCGGTTCCTTCGAGGCAATATTTTCGCTCCCTAATTATTTCTCATTTATGTAAATGACTTACCCTCTCGCGTTTCTTTCAGTATTAGATTATTCGCTGACGACTGCGTGATTTTCCGTAATATTTCTAGTGATACTGGCCATCTAGTTTTACAAAACGATCTTTACGTGCTCGATGATTGGTGTACCACTTGGCTCATACCGTTAAATTTTTCTAAATCCAAAACGATGTATTTCTCTAACTTCATTTCCTGGATAAAAAGTGCTTACACAATTAAAAACCAGCCAGTCGTACTTACTAGTAATTACAGGCAACTTTGGCTGCACTTGCAGCCCTGCTTATCACGGCAGCACCATATTGCTCAAATGTTTCCATCTGCCAACCGCTCATTAAGACTGCTCAAGTGCAACCTCCAACAAGCTGCTGCCCAAATTCGTAAACTTACTTACATTTCATTAGACCGCCCAATAGTAGAACATGGATTCGCCATCTGGGACCCAGAACAGGCTTACATTATTGCCAACATAGGATCCTTGCGAAACCGTGCTGTGCCACTCATTTATTCTGAATACTGAAGTTTCACTAGCGTCACTGCTCTTAAAAAAAGCGCTGAATTGCCTCAACTATCGTGTCGCCGCAAGACTGCTCGCCTTTCTCTCCTTCGCAAGCTGTGTCACCATCCAATTAAGCATCACGATTTCTTCCACAAAACCCACAGTCACGTTTCCACGCCGAGATGACGTTTTTTAAAATCAAGTGCGTAAGCTTAGTGCACAACATCTCAACTTGCCATGTAATTTATTCCTGGCACTATATCATTGAATTAAATAATTCAATAACTCAGCCCGACGTCACACGATTCCAAGATTTTTTTTTCTTTTTTTAGATTATGGGGTTTTACGTGCCAAAACCACTTTCTGATTATGTGGCACGCCGTAGTGGAGGACTCCGGAAATTTAGACCTCCTGGGATTCTTTAACGTGCACATAAATCTAAGCACACGGGTGTTTTCGCATTTCGCCCCCATCGAAATGCGGCCGCCGTGGCCAGGATACGGTCCTTATCGCAAGTTTTGACGGGAGCGCGCGACAACGTGTCCACATCTTCGTGTTTGCGGCCCGATTTGTAGACGATGCTAACATCGAACTCCTGCAGACGGAGACTCCATCGAGCAAGTCGCCTGGACGGGTCTCGTAAATTGGCTAACCACCACAAGGAATGGTGGTCTGTCACCACCTTGAAAGGGCGAGCGTAGAGATAAGGCCGAAATTTCATGATGGCCCACACAACCACTAGACACTCTTTTTTGGAAGTGGAGTAGTTGATTTCGGCGCGTGAACTCGAAGGCGTCGAGCAAGTACCGCCTCTAAACGCTTCAGATGTTATTCTTCGAAGGTCGCTGCAAACACGACGACGTCATCTAAGTATACTAAACAACTGCGCCACTTCAGACCCGTCAAAACAGTGTCCATAATTCTCTTGAATGTGGCCGGTGCAGAACACAGGCCGAATGGAAGTACTTTAATTTCGTACAGTCCATCCGGGGTAACAAAGGCAGTTTTTTCGCGATCTCGTTCGTCAACTTCGATTTGCCAATACCCACTCTTCAAATCTATGGATGAAAAATACCTTGTTCGCCGCAGCCGATCTAACGAATCATAGATCCACGGAAGCGGATAAACGTCTTTTTTTGTGACGTTATTCAACTTTCTATAGTCAACACAGAACCGAAGCGCTCCGTCCTTCTTTTTGACAAGGACCACCGGCGACGACCAAGGGCTTTGGGATGGTTGTATGACGTCATCGTCAAGCATTTCTTTCACCTGTGGATTAATCACGTTGCGCTCTTTCACCGATACGCGATAAGGCAGTTGTCGTATGGGACGAGAATCGTCATACGTGATTATGCGGTGTCTCGTGATGGGCGTCTGGCGTACCTTAGAAGAATATGCGAAGCACTCCTTGAACCGAAGTAGCAACTCGTGCAGCGCTTTTTGCTTTTCCTCCGAAAGGTCTGAATTGATGTCGATATTGCTGAGTGTCTGAGCTGGGTTGTCGTTTGTCATAGACGCAGAGCATTCAGCAACGTCGGTTATGGGCTCAGCAAAAGCGATAGTAGTACGGCGAAACAGGTGTCGATCTTCCTGGCTGAAGTTCGTCACGAGGAGTGCAGAATGTCTACCTCAAAGCATAATGAGACTGCGGGCTGCACATACGCCATGAGTCAGCTTAAGGGAGGAGTTACCCTCTGCAACAGCTTCGCCATCACGCAGATCGTCGCATACGACCGCTACCAGGACACTTGCGCGTGGTGGTAAAGCTACACTGTCGGCGTAAACCCGAAGCGCGTTACGTCGGCAATTGTCGCGACTGTTTGCTGCTCTCTCTGTCGAAAAAGTCACTGTGCGCTCCCAGAGGTCTATAATGGCACCATACTGTCGCAAAAAGTCGACGCCCAAGATAAAGTCTCGAGAACAATCGCAGAGTATAAGGCAGCTGGCTCGAAACGCACACCCACGAATTTGTACTCTGACCGTGCACATGCGCAACGGTGTTACGATATGCCCCCCAGCAGTACGAATTTGCGTTCCGGACCAAGGCGTGATAACTTTTCTAAGTTCCGTCGCTAGTTTTCTGCACAAGATCGAGTAGTCGGCACGCGTGTCCAATAACGCACTAACGTGGCGGCCGTCGAGCACAACAGGTATGTCTAGCGAGAGTCTGTCGCTGAGTTCGGCTGCTGTCGTCGCTGAATCGTGCTGAATAGACCGTGCTTGTGTCGATGGGAGGTCTTCGGAAGGGCGATTATCAGCGGCCTCGCCCCCGAAGGTCGCTGTTCTTAGTTTTCCCGGCGAGGGCTTGGCGATCGTCCCTGCACTGCCATTGGAGGGCTTCTAGGGGCTGGGGAAGATCGCCTGGGGGACAGCGAGCGTGACTGCCGCCGCGGGAACAGTGGCATACTCTGCTGGTTCAGGTACTCTTCAATAGCCCTAGGCCTTTCGACATATCTGGGCCTTGGTGAATCCGCGGAAAAACTTTGCAGTCCGAGGCGGTGGTATGGGCGCTCGCGGTATACATGACCGGCTTCGCCACAGTGATAGCACAGAGGCCTTCTGTCCGGGGTACGCCAGACGTCAAATTTCCTTTCGAGCG
The DNA here is from genome assembly GCF_023375885.2 of Dermacentor andersoni. NCBI lineage: Eukaryota > Metazoa > Arthropoda > Arachnida > Ixodida > Ixodidae > Dermacentor > Dermacentor andersoni. The sequence continues at coordinate 12,587,460 of NC_092819.1, read as the reverse complement.
GGCGCCGATCCTCCATACGTTGGATCGGTTGCACTGATGGGAGCGGCGGGGCGTATGACGCGGCGTAAGACGTGGCGGGGATGAAATGGGTCGGAGCGCGGACAGAGACTCGCCCCAAAACTTCCGCATACGACGGCCGCTGCAACTGGTGCTTGGGACGGGACCTTGGATATTCACTTCCAACGAGGGCAGAAATGGAACCCAGCGTGGGCTGAGGCGGGCAGCGGAGCCGTTGAAGCTCACCACGAACCATAGAGCGGATAAGGTCTCGGAGAACGTCCAGGTTTCCAAAGGCAATCGCGTCCGTCAGTGAAGCGGCATTCGCGTGCCTGTCATACGTAGCTGAGCGCTGGTCCGAAGGTGAAGTAGCGTTCATTTGCCTTTCATAGAAAGCTGAGCGATGGTGCAGCATCTTTTCCATCGTGGTGGCTTCGGTTAAGAATTCACCCATGGTCTTCGGCGAGCTTCGAACCAGGCCAGCAAATAGCTGTTCCTTAACTCCCCGCATTAGATGGCGCAGCTTCTTTTCCTCTGACATGGTAGGGTCCACCCGACGGAAGAGGCGCGTCATATCCTCTACGTACGACGTCATGCTCTCATTCGCCAGATGAATGCGGGATTGGAGCGCCCGTTCGGCTCGTTCGCGGCGATCAGCATTGGTGTATGTCTCCAGCAAGGCACGGCGGAACTCGAGCCACGATTTGAGGAGCCCTTCTCGGTTCTTGTACCAAGTGCGAGCACCGTCCTCCAAGCTGAAGTAAACGTTTCTCAACTTCGCCGCGTCGCTCCATTCGTTTATCTCAGCAACGCGCTCAAACTGGGCTAACCAGTCTTCTACATCCTCGAAGACATCCCCGTGGAACACTTTCGTCACTCTGAGATTCTGCAGCAGGTACTGAGTTGCCGTTGTGGCCGTACCTTGCATAATGGTCGATAGAGACGTCGATGTTCCTTCCATACTGGTCTGTGTGGCCGTCGATGTTGTTGCGGAGAGGTTATCAAGCTGCGGAGGTAATCCTCAGATTCTCCTGCTGGCCCGGTGAACAGGGGTGTCCACTAAGGCTGGTACTCCTGCTACCAGGAGGGGTTTGTGGCATCGGATGTACCCAGCACCTCCACCAGTTTTGTCACGAAAAGACAATTGAAGATGTACGCAGCATCGGCGAGACAGACAGTTGTACAAGATGGCGTGCATAAAACTCAAGCCGGCGTCTGATGATGATGATGATGATGGCCTCATGTTATGGCTCATACCCACGCTGGGGGATTGGCCAAGAATTGCGTGCTGAAACGTTCACCTAATCTTTTGAAGTGCTACTTATTCGATGAGAAAAAATATAACGAAAGAGAGATTTCAGCCTCTGCTTCTTCTTCTTCAGCGCCCTCCTCTTGCCGAGCGCGCGTTCCAGTCACTTCTTTCTCAGCGCTGGCGCGTGACACCTAGCGGCAATTTACCAATTTATCTTCAAGTTTCACTTGACATCATCGCCAACGCATGTAGAGTTGTGGTCATGCGTGCACTAAATTCACTCCATTATAACTTACCTGTATTAACCATTTACATATTACATTTGTACTCTTACAGACGATGCCTCATTATCATATTTATCCATGTCTCAATGTATGATAATCAGTATTTTTTTTGCACTAGTGATTTGTTCAGCCAGTGTTTTGATTCATATCAGAGCCAGTGCTTTTATTTTTCTCTACGTATTGCGCAAATGTATGTCGCAGTGCATTTGTATTGCTTGTTTGCATAACTGCAAATTGCTCCTGACACCTTGTAATTTTAGGTTTAGTTGTTTCTTAATTTGTTTTATCTTTTTTTGTTACGCCTTTAAAGCTTCTTTAGGCAATATAATGTATTTAATTGTATAGTACTATACCTAAGTGATAAGTTCTGTCAGTTCTGCCCCTCTATGTAATGCTGTCATATGTAGGCATTTAAAGGTATTCTTGAATAAATAAAAACAAATACAAACAAACAATGAAACACACAAACCAATGATCAAACGAACGACCAGTTTGGCAAAGTTAAGGCCTGCCAATGTATAAAAAGAGTAAGCAGCAAAATTAGGATGCTTCGTAAGCTTACACCAGGTTCGAAATATGAATTTGTAAAGTTTTTCTAAGCTAACTTCACCAAGCTATAAATTATGATATTAGTCAGTGTCAGTGACATAAGTTAGCCATCCCAGATGTTGTAGTAGGCTTTGCGAAACAGACGTTGACCGGGCGGTGCAATATCTTTAGTTGGCTTATTTTCTTGCTATAGCCACGTGGTTTCGTAAAATGTCACTCTTGTTCATAAACATGAGCAGAAACCGGACTCGAAAAATAATATATTGAATTGGCCTTAGGAAGTCGGACTCACCCGAATAGTATCGTGAAAATGAAGAACCCTCCTTGCCCGAACAGATAACAGGCTGTGGGTGTGATCCTGGTAATCTGAAGAGCACCACGAAAAATGATGGTTTTATTACTTTAATCACTCCTATATGAAATCCGCACGGGAATAATAATTCCGTGAGCACTTACCATTTTTTCTGCGGTGATGGATCCAATCAACATAAATACTTTGAAAAGGGAGAACACAAATCCATACTTCCACGCTTCTATGCCTCTTGAAGAAGCCTACGAGGAATAAAATGTGAATGAATAGAGCGCCTTTGATGCAACTGATAACTACGCTGGATACTTAAAAAGAAATGAGTGTCTTAGAGATCACAATTTTAGCGAAAGAGACACCAAGCCTACCACCATAGTCGGCTCTGATGATGACTTCTTAAAGAAGCCGCATATACTGTTGGTGTTTTTTTTTCTTCTTTTTTAGCATGATATATCTTTTTCCGAGAGCAGTAGTCACAATATCTTCTAGTTCTGCACCGGATGGGCATGAGGTACACGTGTAAGAGGTCAACCCCGGAAAGCTGAGGATGTGTGGTGTTTTATGGCGCAAGGGCCAGGTATGGCCAAAGAGCGCCATGACAAAGGTAATGTTAACGGTGCATTGTGAATGGTGTAGACAATGAATTCCTCATGGTATATGTGACATGGCTGCAAAAAGGCCTAAAATCTGTCGCTGTGGATGGCGTAAAATATATTGTTGCTAAAATAATGACACTGACTAAGTAGTGCTGTGGGCTATGGCTATGGGGTTTCGTTAAAAGCATGATGCAATAAAATATAACATTGACACTTTAGCGTCAAGAAATTCTTTGAGTACAGAACCCCGGAAAACTCAAACACCATTCCATATCAAGGAATATTATGACGACTTGTTCACCTTTATGCTTGGTTATGAGGAGTGAATTAGTAAAGAGAACAAAAAAAAAAAACAACAAAGAATTACTTTCTAATAGAGCAAGTTATTGTTATGGGAAGTAATTAATTAGTCATTGGTTTTCTCAACCATATGTATGTATGCCTACAACTGATGACTCGCTCTAGAATAAAAAAAAATGACTACCTTTGGTCTTTCTGTTAAATTCACCACGCTAAAACAAGAATTTTGAGGTATAAGAATGAGTATAACAAATTATACGTTAGGCATTGTGGGGCTAAATAAGACTGAATTTTTCGATGCCAGGAAGATATGGCATGGAACGGGGCGAACATAGGATTCAGGACTCCGGGGGTCGCGCGCGTGTGTAGGCTCTTTAATGAACCATTTGCTGCGTTGTCGTCTATCGATGCATTGCCCGGTGGAGCACGATATCATGAACAGTTTGGGAAGTACGTCTACGAAGTGTAAAATAACACTGCAAGGCTACTGCAAATGTCACTGTGCCACTTACGCATTCATCTTACGCCGCTCTTCGCAGCAAAGGTAATTTTTTTTAATTTCCAGCAGAGCGTTAATATTATCACACAGCGGAAAAGCGCATATATATACACACAATGCAGTGACCTACATATTCCCCAATGATTCTTCATATTATGGCAGTTTCTTGTGGCGTGCTTTCGTCCTCCACAAACTGCAGGCTCTCGAAGTCCCACGAATGAATGAAGCTGTCAACCCGAAACGGCCAGAAGGCTAGAGCATATCGCGGAATGTGTGCGTTACCGCCCGTAAGATAGCGTAGCCACACCGACACTTTACAACGTCATGACCCCCACCGCGACCCTTACCAAGAACGCGGATGCCTAGCCAGTAGCCATGCAGGCAGGAGATTGCATTATACGGCCAGCATAATAACACCGATAAGATAAGCCGGAACACGACCAACATGTAGATGCAGCCGTAGAATCGTGGTCGCGCATATCACCTTGGTTCGGGCACATGCACGGTGTCGCCGACATAGTGTCGCTGACGTGGAATGATTAAAATGAGATATAAGAGAGGTGATGGAATAATAGCTTTGGGCTGGATTCGCAAACGTAAAAGAGAAAGGGATTTTAATCAAACTACTGGATCTCTCCCCAAAGGCCTGACCAACTGCGGTTTTGAGAAAAAGTGCTGGTTCAGGAAACAATCACTTACTGAACACCCGTGATGATAAATTCTAAGACAAATCGTGTACGTATGTCCACCGCTTCCTAATTTCTTACACTTCTAAAATGACTGATTAGCAGATGCTTAAGTTTGCTTGTTGAATCTATCGCACGCATGGACATATAGCTGGTCGGCAAGATGGAATATATTTTGCTTACCAGCGGTTCTTCTAACTACATGTATGCCTTTTAAGTCCACGTATTCATCGTCTTACTCTCATCTTACGCTTATAATAAGATGAACCACACGGAGTGTGCATGTCGAAGCGTAATTGTTAGGTTGTCGAAGAAAAGCTCGAACTTCACAAAACGTACCGCCCATGCATGAATGAGGAACTTGCAACGCCAAGTTTTGCAGGGTCATTCATTTACGTTTTGTGATCCTGCAGAGCTCAAAAAGTGCCTGCTATTGTGCAGCCACGCCAGTTATTGTCGCAGCACAATACCGAAAGAGAATTTTTAAAGAAATCAACATTAAGAAATTACTGAAGCAAGATTAAAGACGGCTTTAAACCAGTCGTGGGGCTAGCGAAAGCAGGCCAGGTCGTCTCTACGTAGGAGCCGCTCGAAGTACAGAGTTTGGACTGTTGACAGTAACCTGATAGGCAGGCCATGCATATTTTTCTGCATCAAGATATAGATAGGCTAGCTGGTAGGAATTAATCACATAGATAAAAAAAACGCGAAAGTCGTAATAGACGTGTACAAGGAAGTCAAAAACAACGAAAGCGTCGACTCACAACTTAAAGGATTTATTTAAAAAAAAACGTATACACAAAAAAAAGACAATGTCCGCGACAACATGAGAACCAAATATATCATGGTACGCTTCGTGGGTGAACCATACAGAACCTCCTGAGGATTCATTACTTCCCGTCCTCATGATAAAAAGTTTCCCATGTTAAGGTTTTAGGACACGCGCAGGAGTGATATGCCCAGAGAAGCCCGAGTTGGGTTGCAAGTCGTTTAGCTCACTGAGCGCAAGCATGTATGCGAGGGGCGTTGCCCGCTATCAAGATGACGAGGCGAGTGCTACGTAGGCATTGCGGCATGCGTCGTTTGCAACATTCCGTGAGTCAGTGGCGATTAGAGCCAACGTAGGTGTGGGAGGAAAACTAGCGTATATTTGCCTACGATTAGTAGTCACTTCTGCAGGAACAGCTGCTTCGCAATTTATTTGTCGAGAGCTAGAACGTTTGCGCTTCATTACAGGAAGTGTTGTACGTACGTTAGTTGAGATCGATGCCAAAAATACGCTTGCGGAGCATTTTGGACAAAGCAAAAAAGGTGAAGAAAGTCGCTGTATGACTGTTCTCACTGTATTCTTTGCAACTTCAGAAAAAAAAAAAAAACACTGGCAAAATGACATCGATACGTCGGTGAAGATAGCGTAGAATGTCTGTGCTGTTTGTTTACTCGGCTGAGATAAATAGGTTACAAATCACACCGAATTACTCCCACAAAGTTGAGTTTGCTGATCATAGACATAAAGGATAGTTTTTCATCTTTTGAGCTGATCTTGTTGAAGTCTTTCTCCCTGCGTGTCTGTTATAGACGGAAAGGTTGCTGGTTTACAATATGTGCCATGTCAGACCTTGGCGTTTGTTTTCCGTAAAGAATCTACTTTCCGGTGTCGAACTTATTGCACGATTGCTCTGTACTACAGAAACAGCTAACGGTTAGACGCACTATCACCAGGCCATTTCTCTCACAACACGGTTAATGGTAAAGAAAGAGCTAAGCAAAATTGGGCAGATATAAACGTAAGCTCAATGAAAATTCGCGATGCATGAAACATAATGGCAGGGATTGTTCACATCACAATTCTTAGATTTTTGACACGATGAAAGACGGAGCTGTAGCTCAGGCCAATGACAAAGCATGAAAAGGCAAAAGGAATTGCAGTGAAAATTGCTCCATCGTGCCGTCCCCGCCATGTGTTGTTTTGTGCTATCTTTTAAAAATCATGTTATCGTTCAAGGGGAATAAATATTTATGTTTTGGATGTCAGCAAGAAAATATGCTTGAAAATATAGTGAACGTTGTAAGAAAGCAAAAGTGCTGTGCAGACGTCCACGACAAAATCACAGAAAAAAAAAAAAAAAGAAACCGGCTACTGGGTCGCAGAAACACGACTGTGCACTATGCGTCCGCGCACGGTATCGACTCACGGATCGAGACAATTGTTTTCTCGCTTTCTCAAAGAGATGACCAAAGCTGAATAGTTTTATTTTGTTGACATCAGGCTATTTATATTTTGCCGTTCGAAAGATATCAAACAGCTTCTAAAGTGAACAGCCTATGGGCTCTTTATTTTTCTTCTGTTTAGTGAGGATGCGGTCCAGTTCACAGGACGCCGTTGTGTTTAGTTTCATTGAAATATTTGTCCTCCTCGTGCCGCCTTCCCTCCCTCACTTTCCACTTCTCTACATTCACCTTAGTCAAGAGAATGCAGATGCCGAGATGCAGGACAATCGGCTGAAACGTTATGTGACTTATTGATGCACACGGAAAGAGTGAAAACAGGGGTTAGCGACATTAAAAAGACAAAACAAAATGAGAAGAGAGATTACAAAGTAAGCGACATCTTGGAACGAGTAGCAAGTCGTGGTAACAGAAGATGGTTGCGCTTACAACAGCTGATACCGACCATTGGCGATTAAAATGTCGGAGCATATTGGCATCTGTTATTGGTCGCTCATTCGAGTGTCTCTCTGCGGTAGTGAATGGTGATGACTGTATAATGAAGGAAATACACTGGAAGAAAAAGAAAGAATGATATTCTTACTGCACCCGTCAACCTAGTGACAAGGCCGCTGGGATAAAAAATGAGTTTTGAACAACTAGATTGCTTTCGGCATGATTGCTTGCCGCAGACTGCGGTATGATTGCTTGAACTGTTTGTTTGTATGAATGTACTTGTATGTTCCCACCCTGCTAAGATATTGTAAAAGATCACGGTATCTATGAATAAATAAATAAATAAATAAATAAATAAATAAATAAATAAATAAATAAATAAATAAATAAAATATCAATGCCTATGCACTATACTAAGGAAATTGCTTCCCGCGGCAAGTCAGCACTCGAAGGCTTCCTCACATCATGACATGTCGTGTCTGCATTTGTTGCTGAAAATTGCGAAGATCTAGATAATTGATTTTTTTCAAAGCATAAAGAGTTCGGGCAACCGGAAGATTAGTACGCAGGGGGCTCAAAAGACGCAAACTCTGGCCACGTTGATTGATTTGCATTTGTCTGCAATAGAAGATCTAGGCGGTGAACTCAGCTGGCATTCCTTAAGAGGAAATCAAGAAGGTGCATTATGACTGCAGTTTTGCATTTCATAGCGCTATTAGAGAGGGAACTGTTCAAAAGCACTCCGAAATCCCATTTATAGAAAGTGAAATGTGCTTCAAGTAGCCGCTCTTTTTAGCTCGTGCATAGCAACTTTCATCCCTTACATGGGATAATTATTATTTTCTTTCAGACGAGTTATGCATGAAGTATCGCAAATATTTTTCGATTGTTTTACACCCTCAGTAGAAATAGCAAGTTGAAGTCAATAAAACAGCAGTTCGAGTAGATTGGATCATCAGACGGCTACGATAAGGGCTCGAACTGTTTTTCTGGTAACATCCCGAACGCGTGTATTATAAATATTTTCTCGTTCCAGCTTCGCCATGCCAAAAAAATCAACCAGCGATAAATATTCCTTTCTGAGTTTCGAAATAAAGCAGATCAATTTTACTGAATGTAGGATAGCTGAGATATACGCTTCTTTTTAGTGCAGCCATATAAGCAATAACTGTAAAGAGAAGCTTAGGTCCTGGAGGATACACTCCAGGATGCATTATTCTTGAAAAAAAAAACATCGGTCTACTTTCTTCCGAGCACTATGCCGCGGTCTGTATTCCCGGTGGCAGCAAACTTGTTATGATAGTAACGGAGCGTGTACATTCCTCAGTAGTGAGGATGCTTTGCGTGTTGAAGCGTTCGAGGCAGTCTAAATTAACCTTGGCCGGCATTTTGTTTGCACCGCTGCATTTCATTTTTTAAATTATTGTTACGCGTCGCTGCAAATGACCAATGCTCACGTGGCGCGGTGGTGTCCGAGTCACGAATATTTTTCAGCTCTTTGTGGAACACGAAACGAAATGAAGCTTTCTGTATATGATGGAGTTCCTCAGAGCGCAGCCTGCACTTTTGAGATATTACATCCACGACAGAAATGTGGGCTAGTTGGTAGTTCATTATCGTAAGAAACATGAAGCGCACGAAAGACGAGAAAGTGTTTGTGTGACTTCTTACGTCTCTCGTCTTTACTGCGCTCTAAATTTCTTACGAGAATTAGGTACAGCCCTCATAGTCCTCTTTCCAAGCACTCACCAGAATTGGGTAGAAGGGCTGAATGAGCGAGAAGGCAGCTGAAATCCAAAACTCGCTATGCACCAGAGGTAGTAGCCAGGCATCACGCTTGCACTTTTCCCAGCAGCCCACCGGGGCTTTCTCCTTGCTGTTTGATTTCTCGGCCTCGGAGTCATCTTTCCATATGGCCGACCCGTAGCTGGGGTGCACCGTCTTGGCGACATCGGTGCCGCCGTTAGCAGAACGCTCGTACGGTTCGAACGCCCTGTTGACGAAGGCTGTTCCGTTGGTAGAGGCGTCGCCATTTCCGCCGAAGCTGCCGGAAAAGCCGTTCCTCGTCGTTAGCGATGCCGCCATCCCTGGTCAGCGCGTCACAACCAGGCCGGTATCTCCTGATCTGTGGTGTGCGAGGAGGTCACCGCCTGCGTGCAGAGGGGTGGCGATGGTTGCGAAATTGGCGAAAAGCAAGGAAGAATAACACGAGGGCTAATCATCTCGCGCCCCTGGACCGACAGAGTTCCGCGATAAGCGGGTAATTATCGCGACAAATTTCCACGCGGCTTCGGCGCTGCTTGTTGGGCCAGCCTCACTTCCGAGCTTCGAAAAGCGAGAACACGCATTCTAACTGATAAAACTCGAGTAGCTCGGTCAACCACTTCTGCAAGTAACCCCTTGTTTTGCGCTGGTTTTGTAAAGGCATCGATGTGCCGTGCTACTCATGTTAGGCAATATGGGTGCACCACGAAGAACTGCTGTTGCTTGTGTTTTTTTTCCTCCGAGAAAATTATTTATTTGAGTGCAGAAGAGCAGTTTGCTACAGTTGAAAGCGTTATATTACTAAGGCACCGTTGCGAAAAATGTATACCACTTTCCTCACTTAGGAAAACAGAAATGTAAAAATCTTGATTTGAAGTTTTTTTTTTAACTTGTGTTCTACTGGCATGCTACATGACCGGCAATAATTAAATTCAATTCTGGGGTTTTAAGTTCCAACACCAGGATCTCATTCGGAGGGATACTGTAGAGGGGACTCCGGAATAATCTGAACCACCTGGGGTTTCTTAACGTGCGTCTACATATGAAAGTAAACTAGCGCTGTTGCTTTTAGCCCCCATCAAAATACTACAGCCGCCGCGACCGGCATCGAACCCGAGACCTCGAGCTCAGCGGCGCAACGCCATAGCGACCATGATACCGCGGCGTATTATCGCCAATTGTTGATGTATAGATTGAACTTAATAACCAAAGCAATACATAGGTTACGAAAGGTGCTTTGGAAGCATGGTTGAATTCTCGGGATTAGTTATGAGGTTCAATTTTAAGATCTTGAACGCCACTAAGGAAAGATATAAGTTTTTTTTTTCCTTGTTCTACACTCATCAGATTGCGGTGGGCAGCAAACGCGAGCCACCGAGCCTCCATGGCGGATACGATTTTTACATGTCAGATTACGTTTAAGCTGTAACTCGCAAAAAATATTTTTTTTTACTCTCGCCAAAGCTCTATTTCATACCTCTTGAAGAACTAGTTCTAATTTTTTATTGTTTAAAATACTTTCAGCGAGGAAAGCTCTGAGATCACCGGATCATATAAGAAGCATCATAAATGAACAAACACTATTTTGCTTTTCAAAAACAAACATAAAGCCTTAGCGCAAAGTCTGAATTGTTTCCTCCAATACATCTTGCAAATGATGTGATCCGTACAAAAATAAACCTGTCATATAGGCAAGGTTAATTCGCGTCCGCAAGATCTGGTAGAACAGCACAGCGGCAAACGAAAGCTTAATGAAGAATGAATCAGAAAGGAAAACATAAACACAGCAATTATTTTACATCCAGCTTTTTTAAGGACTGGTGATTCGCATAGATCAACTTGCTTTACTTACAGCATGAGCGCAATCCAGACTTTAGGATGACTGTAACGAACAGTGAAGTGGAAAGGTGTCATTTGATGCCGAGTGACCAAAAACAGATTTCCAAAGTGAATGACCTTTTTTTACATTTTTTTCTCTATTTGCTGCACTGGTGTGCCTTTCTTACTTTTTTCTGTTGCTTGAAAATATTTGCAGGCTGATTTTATTTCTGTGCAGAAACAGACCATCAAACTCTGCATGTTACGACGGAAGATGGCCAGAGATACGTCCATGGGGCGCCATATATTGAACAGCACGAAATACATGAGAATTATGCCATTGACGGAGGCATCCGAGTTACCTTTTGCTTTCCGCAAGACCAGCCTGTTGTGGTCAATTCTCTTGCTGCGCACAATCTCGCGCCTTGCTTCCTCGTATGCACCGTGCGCAGTTTCGAGGCAAGCCAGAAACCAGAAATAGTTGCTCCAGAACTCACGAACTTGTTAAGACACAATCCGTAGTAGGTCCATGCTCTTTCATCATGGGTACACGACAGCGGGGAACAGGCTGAACGAAAGGATATTGCTGCTGCACTACCTGGCAGGCTGAATAGCATTTAAATCAACCGCATATGAGTGCTCCCTTCGGGGAAAAAATAAATGAAAGCAGTGTGCTACCTTATGGCACCGCGTTAAGCGTTCTTTTAGTTTATGCGCGGTCATTGCAGCTGCGTGCCTAATTGCATTGAAGGAAGTTTATGTGGTGCTACACTGCTGCTATGTTTTCCTAATGAGATAAAAGTAAACAAAGGAGTTGTCGCTGTTAGTTGTCCTTCGTTTGCTGACCCGTTTTCAGGACAGGTGGCAGAGCTTTTGCAAGTGCCACGTGCTTAAAAACAAGAGGGAGCGAGAAACACAGAGGAAAAAACCCGTCGGGGTTGCTTAGTGGCTTTGGTGTGGCGTTGCTAAGCATGAGGTCGTGTGATCAAATCCCGGCCACGGCGGCCGCATTTCGATGGGTGCGAAATGCAAGAACACATTTAGGTGCACGTTAAAGAACCCGAGGTGATCAAAATTAATCCCGAGGCCCCCACTACGGCGTGCCTCATAAATAGATTGGGGTTTTGGCCCGTAAATGCCTATAATCTAATCTCTAGAGAGGAAAGAGGCACATCTATCAAATTACAGCGTTGTGAGTTACCTTCTAGCATATTTCTTGTGAACACTGGGGGGATTGCAACAGTCAGTGAAAATTAGCACCAGGATCCACTGTCTTCAAAAACATTGGCAATGGCTGAGCTCGGCTATGCCAGGATATACGTAGCGAAAGCTAACGCATAGCATGGTTAGCCTTGAGTAATCTTGATTGCAAGTCCAGGTTAGTCTGCTTAGAACGACAGAAAGCTGAGGTAGTTGGTAAGGATTCATTATGCAAAATAGAAGTGAGGCGTGCAGACAGGACACAAGAGAAGAGAAGTGGACAACACGAACGCCGGCGTTCGGCGTTCGGTCGGCGTTCGTGTTGTCCACTTCTCTTGTGTCCTGTCTGCACGCCTCACTTCTACTTTGCATCAGGTTAGTCTGGTTGTCTAGCTATGTTGTGGCGTTTAGCCAGTCATTCGGCGCGCTGTTCGTCTGTTTCCTGGGCAATCCGTTTCCTCTTCATCTCGTTCCGATGTCGATTCCAGGCCTCTTTCTGCTTATCAGAATTGTCGCCGTCCATACTGCTGCCTCAACTGTGGTTGCGGCACACGCGAGCTCTCCTTTTCAATACTCCGACATGTTATCGTGCATGTGACGCAGCTGGCGAATGGTGTTCCCACGACCTACTGTATAATACAGTAGGTCGTGTCCCGCAGGGAGCAGAGTTGCGCATAACTATTCCGGCGCCGCTCGCACTGCTATTCGCCGAGCACGATCACGTGGTGCAAAATCACGTCAAATGATCAACTGCGCGCTCCGAAGCCAACTTTACGGAAACGGCGCCGGCTCGTTTCTGTCAGTGCCATCGAAATTGCAATCAGCGGACCGTCGAGCATGCGTAGCAACGATCGGCTCCGGTTTGCAGGCACGGTATTCGAGGATGTTAAGTTAGTGACTCTGGTGAAGTGCTACGAAGCAGATCATCTTGACACTTCTCTTCCAGTATGACGGTTTGCAGCGCACCAAACTGCGCAAATCGCACAAAATGTGGCAAAGCTTTTTACGCGGTGCCGTGGTGGACGGACGAGACCAGCCGGCTCCGAGAGGGACCAAGATATGCGAGGTCCGTTCGCCTTGTTTACAGAGGTGAGTTCGGCTTGTTTACACTAAAGCTGCATTTATCTCGAGTAACATTCCTGTACACGCTGAAATGCGTACGCCTGGCATGAGAGGTTGTTGACTTGTGCGATTTTTGGTGTATATGTGCAGCGCGACACAGACGCGGTACAAAGAAAGGCCGACACGTCTGTGTCGCGCTGCAGATATACGCCAAGAATGTTAAGTTACCAACTCGCTCAATTCGCTTAGTTGCTCGTACAATTGTTCTGACTATGCGGCTCCAGAAAAGTATGTTCAGAACAGAGCAAATAATAGCAGGTACAATTTGCCCGCTGCACCCTGGCTTTTCTCTGCTCCTATTTTAAAAATTTTTTTTTGTAGGCGTTCTGATTTTTTATGTAAAGTCGATTGATGTGCTGGTGTTCATTGTGTTGTAGTAAGCGAAAACACCATGCGCTCCCGCTTGGGAGACAGCTGCGATAGCTTCAGCATTTACCGTCCGCAATTTGTTGCTTGTTCTATCAGCCTTAGTCGACGTGAGGAATGGGAAATTATTTTTGTACGTTTAATAAGCGCTGTGTTATAGTAAATTAACCTGAGTAGTATGAAGAGATAAAGAAAAATGTGCTGTCATATTACAGTCTGCAATGTGTGAATAATTACTTTGCCAGTTTGTCGTCTTATGTTATTAGTTCAATAAAAATAACCTGTTCTTACTATTAATGACTTATTGCCTTTCCAGTGGCCGTGAATACTGCCCTCCCCCCCCCCCCCCCCCCCCCAAGGCTCCAAGAACCAGTACTCATTCCCTGTTGCCACCAGCCATTGTTCATCCATTCCCTTGTACGAAATAAATTTGATCTAGAAGCTCGAGCATCTTGAATCTTTTTCCACTTGCACATTTGCTGCTACAAAGCAGCTGTTCAGTTTCCGGTATGAATCGTAAAAATAAGCTTTGCAAAGATGTGCGCATGTGAACATTTGAAATGAGTTTAAATTTACTCTGCACCGCATATATCGAAAACGTGCAGCTGCATGTGAACGACGTTTAGTGATGAACGACGGTCAACGGTCACTGACATAATTGCAGGCACGATAGTTCTGTTGACGACATTCATTATTCGTCTCGTTTTGCAGCCAAAATGTGCTCACATAATTGTCTACCACACGTGTGTGAAGTATTCTCTAAACACCCTTTAAAACATTTCTTGCCTTCCTCCTCCGCGAGAAAACATATATTGCATGCTGAAAAACATTGCACCGCTTTTTGTTGCAAGGTAATGTGCGTTTGCACGCGAACTTTTGAGCTGTTCGAGCCACGAGCGTAGTCGGGATTTTATTTCGAGGGGGGTCCTATTCTTTATATGTGCAGTCAACAGCAAAATATTACGGGATGCGCGACGGCGTGGGAAAGCGATTCTCCTCCCCTTCTAGCGGTGACCCCTGGTGTCGAGACCGACGCCTGCACGCATGCGCGTCCCTCCGAGACTGCAAGCTTGCGTGCATGTTTCCGCGCTTCCTCCTTGCGCGCCCCCGGCGATATCCGAATGTAGCCGCGAGGTAGCCCTCTTGCGATATGCGTTGTGGCGGCTTCAACGGCCGAAACTGTGTCAAACGTGTTTAGAAGCGAGAACTTGCGGGCGCCACTGCGGCCGCTTTTTGTCGAGTCACGAGCTCTGGCGCATAGGGCCGGCCCTATCGGCTGCCTGCTCCTTTTCGTGGCCAATCTTCGTTGTTTCCTTCTTTTTACGAACGGTGCGTGCTACCGTAGAAGAGCGTGGCAGAAGACGAGCTCTATAGAAGGAGACCGGCAAGACGAAGATGGACAATTGATTTCCGTTGTATAGACGAAGTTCTGCCCGTCGAAGCCGCCATGGCGCATACCGCAAGATGGCTACCTCGCGCCTACATCCGATATCGCCTGCGCGCAAAGAGGAAGCGCAGAAACATGCACGTTTGCAGTCTCGGAGGGACGCGCATGCGTGCAGGCGTCGGTCTCGACACCAGGGATTCACCGCTAGAAGAGGAGGAGGGTCGCTTCGCTTCGCACTCGCGCATTCCGCAATCTTTTGCTGTTGACTGTACATTCGTGCATGTGTTTATATATACGCGTGTATATATGTACACACAAACTAAATATTTCGGGGGGTTGGCACCTCCGGCTATGCCAACCGTTCGAGCTTAGGCTGCAATAAAAAAGTGTCATCTTGCTCAGCGCTTGCGTACAGTTGCCGCATGTAGCTCGCGGCAGCAGGCAAAAACGCAAATGGAACACCGCCCGGCATTTGCGTCCAGCACGCGCGAGGAGTGGCTCTACTGCAGAGCTGGATCATAAACTGGACCTATGCGCAAGTCTGCTCTTTGCGGGAGCATATACAGGAACACTACTGGTGAAGCGAGCGGAGGCGAGCGCAACGACGAGGAACGCGGTGTGACGTCATACCAAATGGTGGCGGCGGAAAGGCGCGGCGCTGCGCAGCGGTGGAACACCTGTGGCTCGGTGCTACTAGTGTCGCATGCGCAGTAGTGACTAGGGAGCGAGAGAGAGAGACATATCCGCGGCGAGGCGCGCGTTGTGACGTCATGTGCCTCCTCGGAGCACCGCCACGGCGAAATCGCAAGTTCGCGGCCAGTAAAGCTTTCGCTTTAAAATTACGGCTCAGGACAGCCTAGGCAACCTGTATCCAGGCGGCTGAACTGCCGGCGCTTTGAGGTTAGCCGTCCCGTGCAGGCGCAACTTGCCCCCGGACTTGGTTGAAAGCACAACGACCATCTTCATCTAGATTTAAGAATTCAGCGTTCTAATGCGGGAACGTTTTCTAGACTGATGTTCGATAGACTTTGTGCGACAAATGGACAACAAAATTGATATCAGCTGCGCGCTTCTGTTGCGTTGGCCTCACAACGTTTCTTTTAGCAGTTAAGCGCTTTATGTTCAAAATTGATTCAGTGTATTCCGCAATTTAAAACTCAAATAAATTGCACTTTCTAGCATGTGCGTTAAATATAGATAATATTTAGGAAGTCATGCATATTCTGGGTAAGTTCTTTTGATATTCTAAAAAAATGTTTGCTAGAAATATTCCGGTAACCATTAATGACGTTATTTATACTAGTACCCGACCGTCAGGTGTATGCGTGCAACTCTGTGCAGCAGTGGATTAAAATGGCGTGGCTCAAGGCGAGTCAATCTGGTTGATGATCCACGTAATCACTAAAAGGATGGTGTTTTCAGACCGGCGTTCTGATATATTTTACTAAAGCATGAGAACGCTGGCTTGCACAACGTTTGTAGCGCACACACAATGACCTGCTCTGTTTGCCTGTGCCATCTTCAGAAATATATTATGGGAATGCGACCACACACAGTACAATTTTGTCCATAGGTCCAAAAATACCTACTTCAAAGGCAAATGTGATACTTGCAGTCTTGAGTAAATCGGTTCCGCAGAAATCTGTAGGGTGGAAGTAATTTTATGAAGAAAAAGATGTTGTTCGATTGAGAGAGAATGACAGAGCGATGAATGAGAGGAAATGAGGCTTAACAGGCTGAGCTTGGTTGGCTACCCTGCTCTGGGCAAGTGGAAAAGGGAAGTGAAAGTTGAGAAGAGAGAAGAAAGATTTACAGAATGCAAGCACAAACCCGAAAGTACCACGAAGCTTCAAAGGAGCGCGCATAAGGCTTCCTCAGAAAGAAAGCTTCTAAGTTGAAGGGTCAGGGGGTGTGATATTGTACCAGATCAACTAGACGTGACAGTCTCCACAAAACGATAAAATGAAAAATTCTGGAATGTGGACCCTTGGGATTCGCCGTTTAATGCGCGGAATTAGAGGTGGCAAATTTGCCGAGTCTTTATTCACTGTTTTTGAAATGTCGGTGTCTGTATTGAACTGTAATTTCGCCGGCTGCAGGTTATAGTCCCACTAAAGATACGTCAAGACAATACTGCAGCCTTGCTACAGTATTCAGGCCGCCACAAGCACCCTGACGTAAGCAAGAAGGAAAATACTGAACGTGCGAGGCAAAAACAACGCCCATCAATCTTACTGCCAGATTGCTTTTACGTGCACGTTCTCTCAATATATATCTTCGTGTTATTTATTGGATATTATTGCAATATAAATTTTACGTATGCATACCACTGGCGGCGGTAATGAATGATTCTCATGCGACTGCACACATTATTTTTTACAAACCTTGCTCCGATGAATCACGCTGCTGGCAATTTTCACTTGTTGGTGGAAAACTGCGCTGCCATCTAAGTGCTGCCAAGCGGTGTGGTGACAGATGAACTTTGGCGCACCTGCTTCCGCTGTTGCTCGACGCTTGTCCTGCTCAGTGAGGGACAAACCTTGACGGTGCGCTCTTCTTGCGCGCGCATATCGTCATCGTGAAACGCCGCCGCTCTTGGCACGAGGCAGATAAGCGGCTTGTAAAAGCTTCAAAGCAATGGTCATCTTAGATCCTGATGGCTCTCTGTTGACTTGGGCGGATCTAGCGTATAGCCCTTCGCGCACCGCTAGACGCGGTCCTTCCAACTGCTGCGCGCAGTAGCAGCGCTCGAGGATGTCACTCGCGAGAGTAAGTGTTGGCCGTAGTTGGCGCGCTTTATGTTAGCAGCGTGAAAGTCCACGCATGTGATCAGGCAAGCTTAGCCTTCGTTGTGCATGCGCGTCATTCGCCGATAGCATCCGTCGGTATCTCGAGAAAGCGCCGTAAGTGCAGTCAAAGGCCAGTCGCTGAAACGACGTTACTACCGCTGAGGACGTCTGCACAATGTGTAAACAGTGTTAGGGCCTATGACCGTCTGCGCATCACGTGTAGCGTAGAATGACAGGCTTTCCTATGGAGCTCTGGATTAAAGGCCAGTGTGAGGTGCCTTTCTGAACTTTTCCCTAGCCTCCAATTTCCCCCGAATTCACACTCAATGGGTAGTATAGCGGCGCCGCTATACTACCCATGAACACAGCGACGCCTGCAAGAGGATGTGACGAGGGAAGAGCCGCAAAAATAAAAGGCACCAACTTTCGACAGCACTGCCTTTTGTATCGATTTTACTCACTTTGCCCTCATCTGGTCTTAATAGGTACATTTACCCGCCGTGGTTGCTCAGTGGCTATGCCATTGGGCTGCTAAGCAAGAGGTCGTGGGCTCGAATCCCGGTTTCGGTGGCCGCATTTTCATGGAGCGATAACACGCGTGTGCTTAGATTTATGTGCACGTTAAAGAACCCCCAGATGGTCCGAATGTCCGAAGTCCCTCACTACGGCGTGCCTCATAATCACGTCGTGGCTTTGACATGTAAAACCTCATCATTTTTTTTTTCAAATAAGAGATACATGCCTTCTGCGGTCGAGAATGAGAGGGCGTTAGCTTAACCTTGCTGTCCGACTTCAAGGAAACGTGAGACGCCAAAATATTTTCGTTAGGCTGCTCGAGCGATTTAGGAGAAATTAGCTGCATTTGAAAAAGGAAAAGAGTAGTGATATAAGGAATCCTCGGAGCAGATTGTTATTTATGCTCTCAGGTTGTAAAAGAATTCGCGAAATGCGCACAAAAGAAATTTAAGCATGCTGTTCTGGAATTTGTGATTCCGGATCAAAAAGAGATATCACAAATTATGCAAACGACTAATACAGTGTTTAAAGCGAATAAGCTTGCTGTAACTAACGGTAGCTTGCCCAGGGCTCTTAGTTTGCTTACTTGTCTTTTGAAAAACTTATTCACAAAATAGAACTGGTGGCTTTATTACAATGTCGTCCTGCTTTTGATAGTCTAGCAGACGCATTTACAAAATTGCACTACCTGTTTTTGATGGAGCTACGTGAGAGCTTCCTTTTTCTTTTCTTTTTGTCAACTCTACGTTGTAGTTTTCAAGTCGCAGTCGATAAACCCGTAGAAGACGCGAAACGGTGCCAATTAAATGTTGGTACTATTGGGCATAGTTATGACAAAATAATATGTAGGCGTACATTAGCAAAGTGTCGCGGTTACAAGCCTCGATTCATTACTTACGTCATCCTGATGCCGTCACAATAAATAAGTACTTCGACACAGTGTTATACGCGAGAGTTACGGCGCCTGCCGATCGGCGCGAAGACGATAACGATTCCGGGAAGGTGCCGGAGATTCCAATGCCAATGGAAAATAAGCAGGAAACAATTATGCGAAGCGACCACACAGTGATTGAAGAAACAAAAACGAGAAACCGAACAGAAGACACAGAAAAAAAAACGAAAAGAGACGGCACGGGTGAAATAGAGGAAAACCAAAGCAAACCAGTTTGATCGGAGGAGACTTCTTTTGCATTTGTTATATTATTTTGAGCTGCCCTGTTCTTAGCCAATCCCCCAGGGCTGGGAATGTGCTACTGCATAGCAACGTTACTTCTGCAATACTACTTGGGATGCGGAGATGCGCGCTTGCAGGCCAGAAGGACCCAGGCATGCAAGACCTTCACCCAGTCACTTTGGTGCTTCCCCGATGGCATGGGGGCTCCCGACAACGATGCGCCCCCTTGAAACCAATCCAAGGGCAATGCAGCTCCTGGTCGAATGAGCGTGGCAAAATGGCGCTTTGGACCTGGTGCGTGACACCATCGCTCAGCCACCTAGACCGTACACCAAAATGGTATGGCGAATCTCGGAGACACCTTGCCTATAGCAGCGCAACGGCCAAGAATGTTCTTGAATATTCCCTCTACTGGAAACGCAACCGGCCACCTGGAGACTTCCAAAAGAGGTGTGCTACGCCGCTGACCCTATCATCGCCGTCCAACTTCTTTGAGGATAGTCGTCAGCAATTGGGATTGCTTGACTACTTTGTACCTATTGTGTCGACTTACAAGTAAATGGATATTCCTTCTTTTTGGACCGCTGTTTGTGCGGATACTGTGACTGTGACTGCTACAAACGCATCGTATATTTCCGTTTAACGACATGCTTAGCTCTCTCATTGTTTGTTAACATCGTGAACTATTAGGCACAACATTCTTGATTACAAAAACACAGCTGTCATGGTCAAGTATGTTTTACTCTTGGTAAAGTGATAAAGGCAGTTAGCTGTATAGGAAGTACTTTTTGCTTTGCTAGAATTAGCTCACGAATTGTAGAACACGTAAAATAGAGCAAGGCTCATCGCTAACTGTTAAATGAATATTTCCTTCCTGATAATCCGGAGGTATACATCAGAAACTGTGAGAAATATGACAGCCTGATACATGTTTAAATGCTTGACGTTGATCAACCCTGCTTCAAAGATATCTTCATTGCTTTATAAAAGTGATGGACGGGGCACTGACATCAAGACAAAAGCTACGGCGCGTAGCATACGAGGACGAAGTAAGACACAAACGACATATACGGGCGCACTTTTCACTGACACCCCTTTCACCGTTTTATTCGATGGCGAAGACTTCCAATATTCCCAGTGCCACATTGTTACTGGTTAGAAAATGGCTAGGGCTGCACTTAGCCGTGGGCTGCGCTGACACTGTTTGGGCTACATCTATGTCTCGTGGTCATCAATGAATATTGAACACGTTGAGCAATGTTCTATGTTCAAGAAGGCTCATTCATTTAGAAACCGTCTTTCGGGTATTTCCTACATTTTTCTGTTCTTATCACTGATGTGATTAGTGTGCATGACAAGTTCATGACGTTTTTTTCGAAGATCAGACATTTAAGTTTAAACTGGACTTGGTGGCTTGGAATTTTTTGACAGCATCGGCCAATTACTGGCGTTCCGGGCGAACACGCCCCGGCTGGGCGAAGTGGTTGTCCGCCAGCGCTTTACGTATTTGTTCGCTCGAGCAAGGTGCACCCCGCAGTCTATACAGGGTGTCTCTTTGTTTAGCTGCACCAAATCTTTAAAACTAGAAAAATATGAACCACGGCAACGTTATGATTACCATTCGAGTGTACAGATAGGCAGCCTCTAGATACAGAGCAATTTCCACAATTACGTGCGTAATTAGCGAAGTTACTGTAATTTACTTTCTAATTATCAACAATAAGTGGCTACAGCAAATGAGTACTTTGGGGCCCGTCCTCGGCACTACCTATCCTAACGATTAAATTTTGAATAGCGGATTTGATGTGGGAGCTACGCGAACAATTCGTTCCCCTTGGCAGGCTCTTTGAAACCGGAACGTCGTCGATGTGCCCCCTCCCCCGCCTTTTGTCACGTCTCCGGGGTCACTATGGGTCCGGGCCCGCGAGCAGCTTGCGTCATTTCCTTGCTGTCTGCGGCGTTGGCCTAGCCCTTCAACGCCGGCGGGCCGTCAAATTTACTTCGTCATTCCATTGGGCCCCTGAAACGGCATTTCGTCGATGGAAGTGCACACGTGGCGCACAACGGAATGACGAAGTAACTTGGGCGGACTGCCGGCATTGAAGCGCTAGGCCAACGCGGCAGACAGCGAAGAGATAACGCAAGCTGCTCGTGGGTAGGACCGGCAGTGATCTCGGAGACGCGACGAAAGGGGGCGGGGGGGCACATCGACGACGCAGACGCTCTTTTTCCAGCCAGTTTCGCTTTCAAGGAGCCTGCCAAGGGGAACTAACTGTTCGCGTAACTCCCACATGAAATCCGCTGTTCAAGATTTTTTGGTTTGTATAGGTAGTGTTGGGGATGGGTCTCAAAGTACTCATTTACTGTAGCCACTTCTTGTTGATAATTAGAAAGTATATTACCAAAACTTCGCAAATTACACATGTAATTGCGGAAATTGCTCTGTATCTGGAGGCTGCCTATCCGTACACTCGAATGGTAAACATAACATTACCGTGATTTATATTTCTCTAATTTTAAAAATTTGGTGCAGTTAGAAAAGAAAACACACTGTATAGCACTCGGACAGCTACCATAGTAGGCACAACATAGCACGAGTTTCCTGGAGGAGAGTTGTTTTGTTAGTTTTAGTCATTGGAAAGCAAACATCACCGGTGTGCGCGAAGAAAGCACAGGCAAGCAGGCGCATAGTACTTCCAAAGCGATATACCGGAGCCGGTGCCCTCACTCTATCGCCGCTACACTGCATACGTTTCTGGCCGATCCCTTACCTGAAGGCATCGTCCTCACTCCTCTCTTTTACAGGTTTCCCTGTAGGGCCTGCTTCACCTCGACGGAACCTGCAGCCGTTCGCTGGTCAATTGTGTGAAGCACGGAGTTTCGCGTCGGCGGCCGCGCCAAGCGCAGAGCAGTCACAACATTGAAGACAACTCCACCTGAAGGCGGCCTCTGGCACTAGGGAACGTGTTTTGAGCGGCGAGGGCATCGATTTTTCCCCCTCACCATCTCGAGCGATTCCTTGCGCGCTGACCTCAAAGCGAAAAATACCAGATAATCGTGGCTAGGCGGGTCCCCTAAGCCGGCGGGAAAACACGCAAGGAAACTGGGATGAAGTCTTACAGGCTTTCGATTTGCTATTTTGCTGTAGTGGCGGTCACTTATTTTCTAAGCTTAATGACATGGTGTTCGAAGGTATGCGCTGAAGCTCATAAAAAGCATTCCATTCAAGCAGTGTGCTGACAGTGGACAAACAGAAGAGAAGCAAATAGCTTTCCTCCTTATCTCAGCTCGTCCACTTATTGCAATATTCACAGGACATGAAAATCAATCATTATACCCCCATTGTTTTGCCAGGAATGAAGTTAAAAGTGCCTTTCATGGAAAACCTGTACATTTGCCGGAGAGGAGCATTTATGCCCCCTTTTCTTGACAAGATGCACGAGAAGAGGCATTGCCTCTTAATATAGACCGTTCAAACGCACGCTAGAAGGTTTCGCATGTTATATAAATTTTATTTTTGCATAACGAAACTGCAAACATTGATTAAGGTGTAGTAGAGGGCTATTATCATTATTATCATCAGCCTGACTACGCCCACTGCAGGACAAAGGCCTCTTCCATACTTCTCCAACTACCCCGGTCTTGTGCTAATTGTGGCCATGTTGTCCCTGCAAACTTCATAATCATCCGTCCACCTAACTTTCTGCCACCCCCTGCTACGCTTCCCTTCTCTTGGAGTCCAGTCTGTCACCGTTAATGACCATCGGTTATCTTCCCTCCTTATTACATGCCCAGCCCATGCCCATTTCTGTTTCTTGATTTCAATTTAGATGTCATGAACTCGACTTTGTTCCCTCACCAAAT
This sequence comes from Dermacentor andersoni, assembly GCF_023375885.2. Classification (NCBI taxonomy): domain Eukaryota; kingdom Metazoa; phylum Arthropoda; class Arachnida; order Ixodida; family Ixodidae; genus Dermacentor; species Dermacentor andersoni. The sequence continues at coordinate 12,564,326 of NC_092819.1, read as the reverse complement.
CTGCTCTCTCCTTATTCCTTAACGTTACACCCATCATTCTTCTTTCCATAGTTCGTTGCGTCGTCCTCAATTTAAGTAGAACCCTTTTCGTAAGCCTCCAGGTTTCTGCTCCGTAGGTGAGTACTGGTAAGACATAGTTATATACTTTTCTCTTGAGGGATAATCGCAACCTGCTGTTCATGATCTGAGAATGCCTGCCAAACGCACCCCAGCCCCATTCTTATTCTATTGATTATTTCAGTCTCATGATCCGGATCCGCGGTAACTACCTGCCCTGAGTAAATGTATTCCCTTACCACTTTCAGTGCCTCGCTACCTATCGTAAACTGCTGTTCTCTTCCGAGACTGTTAAACATTACTTTAGTTTTCTGGAGATTAATTTTTAGACCCACCCTTCTGCCGGGACGGATGGATGGATGGATGTTATGAGCGTCCCCTTTGAACGGTGTGGTGGGTTGCGCTACCAAGTTCTTGCTATTATGCTGCCTAATGTCCTACCTAGGTTAAAAAAGAAAAAGAAAAAAGAACACGATGAACTCCCACAACCAAATTTTCTGACCCCCTATTTTGAACTTTGCTTTTGTATGTCTCCATTTTTTGTCGTTTCACTTCTTTTCCTCCACCAATCTACCAATCCCCTCTTACTAATCTCTGTTGCGGACATGTTTACTTTTCCCCTGCTCTCGCTGAACCCAAGGGCTTCAAGGAGGGCAGTGGTGCCTAAATCGACCACTGGGCACATGTTTTCGCATTCTAATAAAACATGCCCCATCGTTTCCCTAGCTTTACCGCCGCAAGCACATGCTTCTTCTTCCGTCTTATTTCTCGCTTTATAGGTGCGTGTTCTAAGGCACCCTGACCTCGCTTCGAAAAGTAATGAGCTTCCCTTTGAGTTATCATAAATTGTAGCTTTCCTAATTTCGTTTTTTCCTTTTTTTTCATTGCAGCCACCCATGAGATTATTTCAGCCTCCCTGACTTTCCGCTGACCGAACGACATCCCCAGTGGGCTTTCTCTTCTTCTTTTAATCTTTCCGTCCCCTTTTCTCTTTCCCCAGTGTAGGGTAGCCAACAGGGCTCAGTACTGGTTAACCTCCCTACCTTTCATTTATCATTTGCTCTCTCTCTCTCTCTGTCTCTGACTTTCCACTTGACGTTCTTTGTTGCTGTGTTCCTCACCGTACAGGCCGCATACTTGCTGGTAAGCTCCCTAGTTCTTTTCCTCCACTGTGAATCAATATTTTTACTGTACAGATACCTCAACAGTCTCCCAGGCCATTTACTATCATCCATATTCCTCAGTCGTTCTTCATAATCAATTTTACTGTGAGATTCCCTCACTTCCAAACTTGTCCAGCCCATATAACCCTGCACAGCTTCATTTGTAGTCTTCCCGTGAGCGCCCAATGCGATGCGATCCACTGACCTTTGGTTCACATCGAGTCCTGAATGTACCCATGATTTCAAGCAAACAACCGCATTTCCAAAAGTAAGTCTTGGGAGCATTACACCTTTACACATACCCCGGAGCACCTCGTGCCCATTGTATCCCCATGGCGCTCTGATGTATTGTTGGTCTATTCTATCCTCATAGCCGGGATGAATAAGGTTCCTGAATAAAATTTAAAGGTAACGACATGCTTTTATCTAGCCGCCGCTGCTGTGAGGGGCATGAGAGGAAGCAGGAGAGAACGTCTGCGTCTCCCAATTAGCTGATTGCCGTCACGTGGTGTTTTTCGCGCCCTTTTCTCTATTTTTTCTTCTTTTCCGCGTCTCGGTGGACGTACCACCATGACAGTTGGCCGTCGAGTTTCCGCGGCAAAGCTTTCGCATGAAATTTCGGATATTTTGGCTGTTTCGTGGCTAACCGCCTCATTGAAGAACTCAGTTTTTGGTTTGTTTTCTGTTAGGGAATGATTTTAGAGTACTGGAGGTGCAAACGTGTACGAGCGGAGCTTTTTTGCCTTGTTGACGGGGTGCGGAGCTCAGGCATGGGTAAGCTTATGCACGGGTGCTATTCGTGGTGCTCGTTCAGATTTCTTTTCCTGATCGCGCTGTCGTCAACAACTGTATGAACCTATGGAATGCGTAGGCTGTGTTTTGTCATATATCATGCTAGAAACGTTATACGTGTTACTATTGTAGTACTGATAGTGTGTAGCTTTGTCAGTCCATGATTTTGTTAGGCGCTGCAAATATATTTTGCGAGGACAAGCTGTTCCCTACCAGTGCAAATGATTTTGACTATTGTGAGTAGGCTTTCTCCGCTTCGCCGTATCGGCAGGATAAAGTGGCGCACGAGTTTGTTGGCTCATATTGACTTGGAATTGCGTAAAGGGGAAAGTGCTCATTGTTAGAGACCATTTCTGTGTGTAACTTTCGTCCTTGCATACGCTTTGTTCAGAAATGAAGTACAGGTTCCACTGTGATGTTCGCGCTTGAGAGCCAACTGCACCAGTTTGTCATGCAAGCGTAAGACAAGTTTCACTGCATAAAGAGATGCCAGCGCCATTACAAAACGACGAGAATAGCTGAGATGATGCGTGTTGACCGCACACGTTTCTACACGACGCTCGCGTTATTCAGGCGAATATGTCACGCGCCTTGCGTTCGCTCATCATGGTACTAAGATGATTAAATTATGAAGCTGCACACATGGCAGTCGGTTGGGTCCACACACGTACGCACTTCGAGCAGCGCAAACACATCCGAGTTGTTGAACCGGCAGCTATATAGTGCTGCACACACGCAAACGCATCGCCTTTGGAATCATTATGCACAAAGGTGCGGCATGCAGACAGGACACAAGAGAAGTGGACAACACGAACGCCGACTATCAAGTAAAGGGAGCACTGAGGCGTAATTCTCAGGCGTTCAGTATTTGAGAGAGCAAAATCCTGGTGATTGTACAGCTCTTAGTATGGATATCGAAGACCTGTATTACTCATTGCCGCATGACGAGTTGCTAAATTCTGTAAATGAGTGCATTAAAAAACAAATGCAAGAGCCGGCTTTTATTGACAGATGCGGTGTTTCCCCGGGAGCTTTTCTAGAAATTCTTTCAATGTACTTAAAGTCGACGCTGATTTGGCGGAGAGACGGCGTGTTTCTGCAGAAATCAGGCATTTGTATTGGCTCAAAGGTTACTCCTATTCTTAGCAATATTTACCTGAGTAAGGTTGACAGCTGCTTAGAGAAAGCCTTAGGTGATTGCGTTATCAAGATATTTCGGTACGTTGATGATTACCTGATTTTCTGCAACAGGGAAGAATTCGATTCCGCTGCTACCTTAGTAAGTGAGCAATTTAAACTTTATGGATGAGGATTAAAGTTTACGAAGGAATTTCCTCAGCGCCGCGTAATTCCGTTTCTAGACATTTCCTTGGTCTTCGAACAAAATCACGTTTGTTGGCAGTACTCCCCAAGATCTTCGAAGGCCTTGTTAAATTTTCAATACAAGCATTCCAATGTAGTAAAAAACGAAATTGCCATGTCGTGCCTTAAGTCTTCTCTAACCAGATCCTGCATGCACAAAATGAGCGCCAGTTTTAATGCACAGGTCCGGCGCCAATTAGAAGCAGGCTATCCTAGCATAGCAGTGGCCACTGTGGCTGAACGCCTAAAGAAGTCGGTTTCGAGGGGGACGGACGTGATTACAGAAAGCAGTCATAGCAAAAAAAAGAGTAGTGGCTATTCCGTACATTCATTCAGTATCGCACAGGCTTAAAAAAGTTGCAAGTAGATATGATGTTAATGTTGCTTTCACTGCTCCCAATAAGCTAGGTAAGATATGCGCTGCCGGGCAAAGGAAAAAGGAGCAGGTAAAAGGCAAAAGAAGAACAGATATTCGTCCTGTGAAGCACAATAAGAACAACAGTTTTACTGACTGTCGTATGGGTGTGGTTCATAAAGTTCCCTTTAGCTGTGGCCAGTTCTACGTAGGGCAAACGGGGTGGTGTATCAATCAGAGGCTAATGCAACATAAAAGGTCATTAACCGGTGGATCGCCTTCTAATCTTTCCCTACATTGCCAAGATTGTAACTGCACGCCAGAGTTAGATGAATGCGCGATATTGTAAAGGTACAAGAATGAAGATACGCGTCTTATGGTAGAGGCATGGCATATCTATAATGTTGAAAGTGCGTGCGTGAGTCAGCCTTCGATTACTTTACATAAGAAAGAGATTAAGTGCCTTAACAGCTATCTCTCACGTAGACCGGCACATGTACCCTACTGACACGTGGTCATACCATTCCAGAGCTTACGAAGATTAGTTTTATGTCTTCTTTCTTCTTTTCGCCTCAGTGCTACCTGCAGCTGATAGTCGGCGTTCGTGTTGTCCACTTCTCTTGTGTCCTGTCTGCACGCCTCACCTTTTTTTTTCCATAATGATTCCTTACCAACTAGCTCAGCTTTCTGTCGTTCTAAGCGTTTGGAGTGTACTGGCGAAACATTCATCGCAGCCCTTTCACGCCGGGCAAGTGTCGTTAGAAAGCCAAATAAAGAACCTGATCAATGCGATAGAAATAACTCGCGAAGCGGGTTGATCTGTGCAAGCCGCGACAGTGTTCTTGCCTTCGAGTACAATGCATGGCAGTGGACGACATAACACTCAAAGCTCGGGCATGTATATAAACATCGTGTTCATCATGTATACATTATTGGCGAGACAAATAACTTTGATTTTTGAGCTAGTACTCGACACTAAAAGGAATTTGTCCACCAAGCTAGCCTCAAGAGCCTTCTTCTAACTGGACGCAGGCAGCCAAGCCGAAGCCACAAAAGAAGCGCGCAGTTACGCGCTGAAAAAGCACAAAAAATATCTGCTTCCGCCAGCTTCACAGTGTTCCATCATCGCTGCTGGCACAGCACACACTAATCAAGCCTTAACTGCGGCAAAAGTTCATGCGCCAACACCCAACAACAATTTTTAGTGTCTCGATCTCCTCGTGTAATTCTATGGGCGACTTCCAAGCGAACGGCCCAACTTCGAGGTCGAGCTACGAGAGAAAAAAAACGAGCTGCGAGAAGGCCAGGAGAAGAGGAGGCCGGGCGAGAAGGAATGTCGCTACATTTAAGTTTTATTCAGGGACCTTAAGGATGGATGGACGGATGGATGCTATGAGCGTCCCCTTTGGAACGGGGCCGTGGGTTGCGCCACGAAGCTCTTGCTATTATATTGCCTAATGCCCGACCTAGGTTAAACAAGAAAAAAAGAGAAAAAAACGACACAATGAACTCCAACCACCAAATTTTCTGATCCCCTATTGCGAACTTTGTTTTGAAACCCAGCAGCACGCGGGGCAAGGCCACAACAGCAGCAGCAGCAGCGCTATAGGAAAGTGGGGATAAGAGGCAAAGAAAGCTTCGCTTCAAAAAATAGAGACGAACTAAGCGCGGAAAGCAGCTGTATGTTGATGTAACTAAAAGGAAAAAGTGATTCTGGGTTTGGGTTCGCAATTTAAGGTAGGAATACAAGAAATGAACAAACCAATATTTAGATTTATTGATTGTAAATAGTTGTTACGCCAGCATTCAGCGGCGGAAACAGTAATGGAAGTAAGCGGCGAAGCCAGTCAAGCAAATCTGTAATTTAGCCTCTTTAGTAACATACCTGCTTTATGTTCGTAGTTATTTGGTGCTCCAGTCTTATAGGGCAATGCAAATATCAGCACTGCTCGCTAGGGTCTTAGATAGGCGCGCCTTACATACTGAATGTCTGAATTATTGCGCCTTATAACCTAGCCTCGGCAAACATGTGACATTTCTTGTTTCCACTATGCCCTTCACTATAGTGGGTGAAATGATCAGCTACACGTTGCAATCAGCCCAAAAGACCGAAATAAAAGGAAAGCCGAGAACTCTTACATTACAGCTGGATAGACATAAACAGTTGCAAGAACACGTGCGTTATTGCTTTCGTGCTCGTCTGTCCAGCAACAAATATGTCCCTTTGAGAACGCCAACTAGGCTAACAGCGAGTTCCTATATGCCGTAGGCTATCGCTTCACATTTACCTGTAGTGACGCCATCGTTCTCACAGAGGCGTCGTGCCTGACGTTCGTAGAATCGCCGAGGTAAAACAGTGCTGCAGTGGAACAGGCAGCGAAAGTTGGGGTACAGGCTGCGGAGGCCTCCAAATAGCAACGCTTCCGAAGGGAATGAGGGGGCAAGTTTTGGCACGCGTTCGTGCCTTGTCGAACGGTCTCCCCAGACAGCGCAGCCTGGCGCTAGGAGTCGGAAGGATCTCTTATACAGGGTGTCCCACGTAACCTGAGCCAAGAATTGAAAAATCAAAGGCGCGTCGGAAGCGAATTGAACCGAACGCATACTATTCGCAATAGCCTATAGTAACTCAGATAATTCTTTTTGTTTTCCACATAACTCACTAATTAATTAGCGTAATTATTCAACTATTTAGTTATTGACTGAGGACCCCAAGTATGATACGCAGATTTGTAGAGGACCCTCAGAAACCAGTGATCGAGTTTCCTTTACGATATGTCTCACGTAGCCCTTTTTTCCGTGTAGCAAAGAAAGCCCGCGAAATATGAAAAAAGCCACGTGGCGGAGCGTTTGCGCAGTGGTATTGTACTGCTCTCAAGCGTGCATTCGGTGAACAAGGTCGGCTGCATCGTGACTGGCGACGAAGAAGTGGCAGAGCGTTCCTTATCTCATGGGCAGCGCTCGGCCAGCAGCATGCATTTTCGCCAGAATCCGCCGTCATCCATTATTTCTTGCAGAAATGATGGCGTTTGACAAATGTAAAAATTACGATTACATGTGCAACTGCTGCGCTGCTATTTATTTTGTTCGTTAAGAACAGTGGAAAGAAATGTGCATACGCAAGAATAAGGCACACGGGGTGCAAACAGATTGCCATGTGAACAGTTAGTTGGGTGGTATAATTTTTTTTTCATAACATTTCTTTGCGGTGAACTTGATTTCGCCGTTTTCAAAAGGATATCATTTTAGATTATTTGATTACGAATACACAGCCAGATGATAGCTCGATTAGCCGAACGAAACATTTTCACGTTTTATTTGTTTGGCGCCGGCAACATGAAGCTGTCTTTTTCTGATAGATATTATTTAACTTTGTATACCTAGGTTAGAATGAAAAGTTTAGACAGGCATTTCTAGTATCCCTTGTTCGTTGTCAATCAAAACAGACTAATTATGCCTTGTTCTTAGTTTGTGATAGAAGTTTCTCAAGCCTTATCAGCGTCGTAACAATGTTCATTTGGATTCTGCAACGGCCAGTTAGGGTCGTCTTAATTAGGCATTTGTCCAATTGGGCGTGACAACTAGCAGCGTACAGTCACTTGTCAAGCGATTGATTAAATAGAAAAGGTTTCATTTGTGCGCCAGTGCAGCGCATGGGTTCCTGGCTTAAGTATATGAGGCTTTGGCACTGTGGAAGCTTTAGTTCGGTACATTGAGTGTGTAAATTGTAACATCTCGCATTTGCCCTTTTGTTGTAAGTAGCGCTATATTTCATAGTGGCATAAAGAAACGTGCAGTATTCCGGCCACGGCGGCCGCATTTCGATAGGGGCGAAATGCTAAAACACCCTTGGGGAACTTTGATTTAGGTGCACGTTAAAGAACGCCAGGGGGTTCAAATTTCCGGAGTCCCTCACAGTGTGCCTGCTAATCAGATCGCGGTTTTGGCTTGTAAGCCCCCCTTGTTTATTTCTTTAGAAACCTGCAGCAGACAAAGGACTTAAGTAAACAGAACCCCATCTTTTACTTCGCTTTTTTGTCTTTGTGTGTGTATTTTTTTCTGCCACTATAATTTTAATACACCTAGCGAATCTTACAGCAGTGATATGCGCTATGTTTTTTTATTATACGGTATTTAGATGTGGTCGCCTTTAATTTGTGCCAGCTACTCCCTTTCACATAGGGATTTAAAAGAAAGAATAAACCATAACAAAAATAGTGGCACCATAACAACACAAATTCCGGTAACGCAAGTACACTAATGTCACACTATAACTGAAAGACAACTCAAAATCATAAGAATGCAAAGTCCAGTCACGTACGTAGACTAATGCCACACTAAAACTGAAAGTCAGAAACACAGCAACACAAAGTCCAGTCACATATGTGCACTAAAGTAAAGACAGAGTCCGGTCACTTAGCTAGACTAAAATAAGGGCACATAACAAATCACGGAATAAATTTTTATGAAGTTACAAAAAAAAAAGCATTGGATAGGCCGAAGTCGGGACAAAGAAAAAGCTAGAATGCGCTATCACATTTAAGCCCTCTACTCAATACTTTCCGAGAATATTGCTCGCTTCTAGAAACGTTGGAATGACGAGTAACCCTCGTCTTTGCAATGAGTATTGAATTCAATTGAATTTTATTTCTCGTTCATTCAAACGAATGTAGACTGAGACTAAAGGCATAAAGCCTGACAAAGGTGTCAGCCCCCGCGAACGACAGGTTTGACAGCAGATCACACACATATGAACAATTTTGCGCGTTACAACAGCGTTGGTTACTGTGAAAATTCATGGTCCATGGTCATTAGTACAATGTACAGCAACGGCTAAGCACAACTAAGCATTTCAGATTCTAATGGTGAGCTAAAATTGTACAGTTATAACGAAATAAACGTCAGCGAATCTATAGAGCAATTAGGGCAAAACATCCGCAAGAAAAAAAAAACATTTTAATTGTGTGCCAAAAGTAATAAAAAACTGGCAACAGGACGTGGATGCAAACATATTTGTGTTAATACAAAACACAAAAAAAAGAAAATGGAGTATGTTGGCTAAAGACCTAAGATCTTCCTGAGCCTGAAGGGCCTGCTATCTAATGCCACTAAATCAAGTGCTAAGCGTTGTCTGTGTGTGTCGCGTCGCGGACATTTTAGCAGGAGATGCTGTACATCTTCATCAGCGTGGCCACAAGAGCATTCCGCACTATCAGCTCTTGAAATTCTATGTAGAAAGTCTTATGTGTACGCCGTACCGAGCCGCAGACGGTGAACCAGCGTTTCAAAGGCTCTGGTTGTATTTAATGTGGATGGCATTTTAAGTTGAAGTGATGGGTCTACGTAAAATAAATATGAAGATTTCGAGTTCTGATAAAATCATGTCACTTTGCAACAACGGGCGGATATCTGTCTTAGTATGCGGCGCGATTCGCCTTGTGTTAGAGGGAGAGCATGTGTGGCGTTATTAACATGGGCTTGTCCAGCTGCCTTATCTGCTGCAACATTCCCAGGGATATTGCAGGGGCCAGGTATCCATTGGAACATTACTGTGAGATTTTCTGCACTTGCGTTAACTAACACCATATTTTTCAAATTGCTTATGTCCCTATGAAGTGAAGGCAAAGCTGCCTGGGAGTCGCAAAGGATGGCCTATTGTTCCCCTTTTTGGATTGAATTTATGTAGAGTAGCAAAGGCAATATTGCAAAAAGCTCTGCTGCTGTTGATGACGTCATGCGAGATATTTCAAACGTTTGTATTTGGTTACATTCTGCAATGATAAAGGCAGCTGCAGAAGAATTTGTTTGGCAGGGACCATCTGTATACACTTGAATGTAGCCAGGGTATCGAAAGCATATCTGGTATAACGCCAGTTGTTGTGCTGCTAGCATAAACATATCTCGTTTGCGAATAATTCTCTCTACCGAAAGTTTAATTTTTGGAGCTGCGAGTCGCCATGGAGGGTAAGAGACATTCGTGATTTGGTTGTAGATTCGTGATTTGGCAGTAGATTTTTGTGCACATGAATCACCGAATTGATGTTCGCCCTTTCTCTCTCAACTAGTGCACTTGCTAGTGGGTGCCTTTTGTGCTGCGCTGAAACGCGAAAGTAGTGTCCACAGCTTTCAACCGTCCTCACAATAGGAGATGGAGGGTGGCGTGCCTCTGCAATTACTAAGGAACTTGAGGTTGCTCGAGGAACGCCTAAGCACACTCTAAGGCCCCTAGCTATTAATCGTTGGAGACTCTTCAGATGAACGAGAGATTCCATGCAGAACAAGTGAAGAATATGCTATGTTTCGCTTTATACGTGCATTATGTACTTTTAGTAATGATGAAACCGACCCTCCCCATGTTGTGCCTGCTACGCGGCGAATAACATTTATTAATGAGTGTATTTGTTGTTGAAGAGTTTTAATGTAAGAATTCCAAGAATGTTGCCTGTTTAGTATAACGCCTTGAAATATGTATTGTTTCACTGTGTCTCAAGGTTGGCCCTCAAGGCGCAGCTGAAAATCCTTTAGACGTCCTCTGGTGAAAGGCAACACAGCCGTCTTACTGTAAGACAGTTCCATTTCTCTTTCCTTTAAGGATTTGTCCACAATGTTTAGGCCTTTTTGCAAAGTTGATTGAACAAGGCTGGTACTTGAACCAGAGGCCCAAATGCAAACATCATCCGCATATATAGAGTATATATAGTGTAGTGCAGGTGGAAATCTCCGAGGTAAATCCGCCATCAAACAATTAAACAGAAACGAGGTTAACACACTGTCTTGTGTGACTCCTTGAATAATATTATGATAGGAACATTTTCCTTCGCTTGTTTGAATAAATATTAACCTGCCATTCAAGAAGTTGGATATCCACCGTCGCGCCCTTCCAGAGATTCCCTGTTCTAGCAGGCCACACAGTATATGAGCATGGCTGACTGTGTCGAAGGCTCGTTTAATGTCTGAAAACCATTATAGTGACATTTCCCCTAGCTCGATCGTGTTCAACATACGTAACAATATCCAAAATTGCATCCATGGTGCATCGCCGCCTTCGAAATTCTGTCATGTGATCGGGAACTGTTTCTGTTTGCTCAAACCACCATTGCAACCTAGTGTCAATCATTTTCTCCATGACCTTGCATAAACAGTTAGTCAGACTCACAGGACGAAAGGATTCAAGAGAAAGAGGTGTTTTGCCAGGCTTCTATGTAGGTATCACAAGTGCCGTTATTCAAGAGCCAGGGACAATGCGCTATGTTATTCATACTTCTGTGGGTACACTGACTCAGATTTATTTGTTTATTTAGTACATGTTGCAATCCCGTCGGTCCAAGCAGTGTAGCAATAGACTACGTACCAACAGTAGCGAACAATAAGGAACAAGCAAGTACAAATTTATATTAATTTTTAATCCCACTGTGTCTGTAAACCATCGTTCGAGCACGATGTTGTTTGGGGAAGAAAAGAAAATTTAAACATATCACTTCGAGCATAATAGGGTGTTATTGAGTCAGGATGACGCTGTCTTGTGTGCCTTGTTATTGCAGGCGTTATGTAAGTCGATGATTTCATTTCAAGCTTGTTGTTGAGAAAGTGGGAGAGCTATTCAAGCCTCAGCAGTTTTCCGTGTGATTCATGTGTAGGTATAGAATTTTCTGTCATAAATTAAAAGGGAGAGTCCGGTCTTGCGAATTTATGAAATGTAAGCCTAACTGCCTTTGTATTTTTTCAAGACGCGTGATATTTGACTTAGAATAAGGGTCTCATGATATACATTCAGTTTAGCTCTGGTCTAAAGAATGCACCAGGAGGGGCATTTGTCAGTTTGTGTCTTAGTGAACAGAGTTTTCGGAAAGCAGAAGAACACTTATTATTAATGTGCATGTTCCACGATAATGTGGAAGTCAAAGTAACACCTAAGTATTTGTAGGTTTAGTCTCACGCTGTGGTGAAGAACTTATAGTGTATAAGAAAATATAATGTTTGTAACCAGTAATACGAGGAAATACGGATTTCTCAGTGTTAATAAATATCCCCCATTCATTGCACTACTTCAATAAGTTAATTGAAGGCTTATGAGGCATTTTGCTTGTTTCGTCAATACGCACTCGGTTGTTCTTACTGCAAGTGGAAAGCTTTCTCAAAGTAATTTCCTGGCAGTGGCCCTGTAGCCCATTTGCAAGAATTCAGCTCAGATACAAGTGACAATTATTAGTCGCCTTTGTGATTGGTGTCATCGGTGAGACCCTATGAAAGATATCAACTTTGTTTTGTTTACCGAGCATGGTCGCTTGCGTCAGCTCTTTGCAAAGGAAAAAAGAATGAAACGCTACCTTGTTTAACGATAAACAAATTGAGAAATGGGTTTGTTCTACGACCGCAGTACAGTAAGGTTGGCTGTCGACATCGTTTGACTGTACGCTCAGTTTTGCAGCCGTGGCGCAGATAAGAGAAGAAAAAAAAATGCTTACCGGGTTGCCAAGCCCTCGTCTTCGCTTGGTGTCACAATCAGTGACACGTGTGCTTTGCAGCGTTCGCACGAAGTCGGAAAGGTCAACGTAGACTGCTTAGGGTCTGTTAGCGTGCAACATATTCATTATCACAGGTTTGGCTGTGCTTGCAGCTTGTGCCCTTACCTCACGTGACATTGGTTTGTTGTCCATTCTAAGAGCGTTGTAAATGACTGCAGCGTAGCCACATAATTTGCTTTCGCTTCTCATCGTAAACAAGGGACTCGTACGGGCTCCGGGAAAGGTTTTCGTTCTCTTACGTTTGGTGAGTCCATGCTTTATTTTACCACAGCGTAGCTAGATGTGCATTGTGAAATCTGCCACGCGTGGCATCACAGGGTAAGGGACGCTTCATTATTGATGGAATAATTGGTTGATTGAAAAATTTAATTAATTAATTATTAATTAATTGCTTAATACATTGGGTTTAATTACATGTCTAAGAGAGGCACCGTAGTCGAAGGCTCCAAAATGATTTTGACCAGCTACCTAAATCTAAGAAACGAGAATTTTTTTTCTATTTTGCCTGCACCGAAATACAGCTGCCAACGCTTCCTTTCAACACTAAAGAGTGAATGAAAGAAGAAGAAGAAGGAGAAGAAGAAGAAGAAGAACAGAAAGCAAAAAAAAAAAAATGTTAGCGTGTATTCGTGATGTGACGAAGAAGATCGGCAGGCTGAAAAGCCCCATTGTCATCGCGTGGCTCGTACCCTGTTCGCTCGCTGGCTGCGCCCTACCTGCTGTTCCCGCGTTGGTCGCTGCTTCTCTACGACCCGAATAAACCCCCCTTTACAATTGGTGGAGGTGCTGGGTATCGATCCCCGTACCTCTCGCAATTGTAAAGGGGGGTTTATTCGGGTCGTAGAGAAGCAGCGACCAACGCGGCAACAGCAGGTAGGGCGCAGCCAGCGAGCGAACAGGGTACGAGCCACGCGATGGCAATGGGGCTTTTCAGCCTGCCGATCTTCTTCGTCACAGTGAGAAATGTCTCACCATTGTGCGAACACAATTTTTTAGATTATTCAGAAATGCGTATGTGTGGACAGACTTGGTGTAACGGTGCTAAGGCAGTCCGCTCCGTCTGACAGAAAGGCAACGTCTAGCGGTTCTGAGTGATCGATCGTGGATACAGGTGCTCTATCTTATTGTCTCCAAACTGACAACACCCGTCGCGTTTTAAATAACTGCAGGGAAGCTATGTTTGTTCTTTCCGAGAGTCGTGACGCCATGGCCTACGTGACTACGAAGTGCGCATCAGTGCGCGTCACCAGCTGGTTTAAAATCAAGGAAAGGCATATTTGAAAGCAAGACGATGAGTAAGACGACGATATTTGGAAGCAGTTCTTTTTACAGTTAGTGAGTGTGCTATGCGAAATTCATGGTATATCTACTTCGTAGCAAAGCTACATTGCTTCCTCTGTCAAGCATTATATCGAGATTTTAGATCAGAGGGCTCAAGTTCAGACAGCATGCGATCATTATACGAAGTACGGAGCCTTGTCGCTGCCTTGTCAACACACTGTGTTTTTCTTTCTAGTCGATCTCATCTCGAGCATTTTCGCAAGCTATTGTGCGATTGAGTCATCACCTTAAGGAAGTGGAAAACACGGGATTTCACCAACCGACGCATACACGCCATGGACCTATACTGCAAGACACTGCAACATTTGCCCTCTCTTATTTGATGTAAAAAAATACTTTCTTGCTTGTAAAAAGGATTTTACGAACGAATATTCATTCCTAATTGGGATGGCGCACATAATTAATTGATCATGAACAGCAGGCTGCCATTATTCCTCAGGAGAAAAGTGTATGACAGCTGTGTACCAGTACTCACGTACGGGGCAGAAACGTGGAGGCTTACGAAAAGGGTTCTACTTAAATTGAGGACGCCGCAACGAGCTATGGAAAGAAGAATGATGGGTGTAACGTTAAGGGATAAGAAAAGAGCAGATTGGGTGAGGGAACACACGCGAGTTAATTACATCTTAGTTGAAATCATGAAAAAGAAATGGGCATGGACAGGACATGTAATGAGGAGGGAAGATAACCGATGGTCATTAAGGGTTGCGGACTGGATTCCTAGGGAAGAAAAGCGTAGTAGGGGGCAGCAGAAAGTTAGGTGGGCGGATGAGATTAAGAAGTTTGCAGGGACGACATGGCCACAATTAGTACGTGACCGGGGTTGTTGGAGAAGTATGGGAGAGGCCTTTGCCCTGCAGTGGGCGTAACCAGGCTGATGATGAGGACGATGACATAACTAATTGTAACACATGTTGCACAAAAGAAACCTTAAAGCACCGGTTGAGGCACTGCCCATCGGACGAAGATGAGAGGCTCGCCCTACGGAAAGCTTTAGGACCATTAGACGACATGTCTTTTACAGCAGGCAAGAAGATGGAAGACGCTTAAGCTTCGATAGTATTCAAAGATCCCTAACGGCTTTTCACGCTTCCCGGCAACTAGAGCGTATGAATCCGTAATGTTTGCGTGAAACACTGGCCGTGAACACTATGCACGAAGGCGGGCTTTCTGGTAGAAACACGGCCTCTTGCGTGGGCCGCGATGGATGGATGGATGTTATGAGCGTCCCCTTTGGAACCGGGCGGTGGGTTGCGCCACGATGCTCTTGCTATTATACCTAATGTCCTACCTAGGTTAAACAATAACAAAAAACACTATCAACTCCCACAACCAAATTTTCTGATCCCCTATTGCGAACTGCGCTTTTGTACGTCTTCGTTTTTTGTCGTTTCCCTACTTTTCTTCCACCAATCGCCTCTTACTAATCCCTATCGTGGACATGTTTATTTCTCCACTGCTCGCTGAACTCAAGGGCTTCAAGGAGGCCATTGGTGCCTAATTCGACCGCTAGGTAGACGTCTTCACATTCTAATAAAACCTACTCCATAGTTCCCCTAGCTTTACCGCAGGAAACACATGCGTCTTCTTCCTTCTTATATCTCGCTTTATAGGTGCGTGTTCTAAGGCATCCCGATCTTGCTTCGAAAAGTAATGAGCTTCCCTTTGAGTTATCATAATTTGTTTCTTTCCTGATTTAGTTTTTTCCTGTTAAGTAGTTAGTCATGGCGATGCGGCGGAGGCGAGTGCCATCTGGAGGCATTGCAATGAATCGGGCGCACCACTCCGTGGCCCCTGAGAGACTCACGCGCCGGCGCACGCAAATGGCGGACGCAGTGGGGGGTCTATGAATGGTAGAAGCGCTGGAAAAAGGGCTTCTTTGAGTTTTGGCGCAGCGGAACCACGTTTTCTCGTATAGTGAAATTACACTCCGACGCTACCATGTCTGTACGTTGAGTGTAAGTCGTACTTTACGATTTTTCTAGGTATTTTAGCTTGAGAAATTCAATTAGTTCAGTAGCTTCCTTGTTTCAGATGGAGGGCCTAGGTATGGTTAGTTCGTAAATATTTTTACGAAGTGACGTCCGGCGCCGGTCGCCGGACTTTTTGTGACACAGGGCCTTTAACGCTATGGCGCTAATGCCCTTCAAGAGTGGCGTCGTGCGCCTGAGATGGGCAAAGCCACAAGACCGCCGCGGCGTTTTCTGAGATGCACCACCCTTAGTGGCCTCTTGTGACGAAGTGAACGATGAACGGTTCATTACGTTTGTGTCCGTAAAAACTGTGCGCTTCTCCCATATTTAGGTCCACTGCAAGGTAGCCAACAATGCTTCAGCCTGGTAAAACTTCGTGCCTATCTCCCGCACCTGTCTTCGTGCATCACAGTCATATTATGGCGATAGCAGTTATGTGGGCACTCCAGGTGCATCTTGCCGTCACCGCAGGCGTGATATTCCGTAACAAGACCAAAGGCAATAGCAGCGTCGCCGTGCGTCATATGCTGTATGTTCGAGTGAAAGCAAGCGAGGGAAGCTCGCCGCTCAATCTGGCGCGAAAGAAGAAAGTGGAGGGCATACGCACCGTCTTCCGTCGCGCGAGAGGCCGTGGGGGGATGGGAGGAAAGGAGGGGCGGCGGCGTTGTGCTACGGCAGCTACCGGCAGCAACTGCGCATTTCGCGACCGGGTGCACGGGACCGGGTGCAAGGGGAACTGACGATCGTGGATCGGTATCACGCACTTATATAGAGGAAAGCGGGAAGGCAGCGCGAAAGGGAGTGGGGGCGGATTCGACTCTGCCAAGAACTGCGTACTTTGCACGGTCGCGCGCAGTATCTTCAAAATGATCGACAGAGGCCTCATACCTTTGTGCGCGCTGTGTTCTGGTGCTTTTGCGTGAAGCGATAGATCGCACGGTCACTTCGCTCGCTGCTGCTGCCGCGCTTGCTCACACCAGCGTTTTGAGAGCGAGTGTACGCGCTCATCGAGTGCTATGTGTTCACATTTGTTTGCGCGCGCTGACACCATGCTTGTTAATTCACTTAGTATGCGAATGTTTCCAAGTTTATACGCCCGATAAGACTACTATCGTTGTTCCGTATAGGTGCCTACTAATTTGCTGTTGCAATCGATGCTTCTCCTTTCGGGCGAAACTGCTACTTTTTTTTAAATAAACAAAATTACCTTTCTGCACAAATCGGAGGCCCTAAAACGTAGAATTATTCAACTGTTTCTATTCCAATCTCCTGACGTCAAATTTACGTAACCGCCAACGCAATAACCGCGCGGTGACCCGCAGCGCTGTTTGAACGGGTCAATGAAATGCTATGCCCGTTTATAAATGAATAAAGCCTTTATTTTAAGAAAGGGTACGGCTCTAGGCCGCTGTTGGGGATTAGGTGGGAAAGGAACGTGGGTTCCCGGATTGTTGGATAATTATAGGAGGTCACTTTTGTTGGCTTTCATAGCAAATAACAATTGCTTACCTTGACAAATTGTTCTTATCTAATTGGCTGACTGACAAGAGGCGATACGCACGCAGAAGGGGAGAGCGTTTCACTGGTGCGTGGCTAGCAAAATGTAAGTAGATGACTTGGTGAGGAGGGTATAGTGCCGGCGGGAACGATTCACCTGCTTCTCCTTGCTTGTGTATAGTTTGGTGGCTGGAAGAAAGTCGCGGTGACGTGCAAGTGAAGGGTAAAAATGCCTCCCACTAAAACGAATTCTCAGCAAAATTGACAAAGCGATGTGTACGTGCTATGAGGGCTAGACAACGTTATACGGCTAAGCAAAACATTATCCACAAATAAATTGATTCTCCCCGGGAGCTCCGAGTAGTCAATGCCAGAACGATCGGCGGCCAGCAACTTTCTATTAATTTCGGAACAAGGCAGCATCCGGCTATTAAAAAAAGTTTTGTTCGGCATATTAACGCATTTTTAATGCGTGCAAGTCACGTTGACGTCGCTACTCTTCGCGGTTTTGTGACGTTGCGTGACAAACAAGCGAAGTGGGCGCAGCTCGAAAATGTTTGACCAATAGCGGAAAGCTGATGGCGGAAAAAGGTGTAAAATTAGAAAGCTTTCTCTGCCTCTTCCTTCGGCTTTCCCGTTGCTGCTGCTGCTGTGGGCTGCTGTCGCGCACACAGCGTCGGGGATTGGTTCAGAACGTGCATATAGATAACAGCGCGAGTAAGAGAGAAAAGGCGACGGGAGAAACTCCCTTGGAAAGCATATTTAGCGCCAGCGAACAAGGACAGAAGGGAGACGACACCACAACGCGCTTACTTCAACAACTTGATTTTGAGGAAACACCCACCTATTTAACCCATGCACAGTGGCGCCACCTCATCCAAATCTTAACGATCCAAGAAAGCCGCCTCCTTATCTAAAAGTCGACCGAAGGGGCTCTAACACACGTACCACAATTCCGACAGATAGCCTGAGTTTCAATAATCTCTCGCACATCTTTATCTCTGTGCCTCGCAAGAACCTGGCAGGATCCATACACCGGCGCACAGTCGCATTCCTGACAGTGAGTTGACAGATGACCGTATTGCTTATTTTTCACGGTTAGGCTATGCTCTTGTAACCGGTCATTGAGACACCTTCCTGTCTGTCTGATGTATTTTTCCCCACAGGACAGCGGGAGCTCATAAACAACAGCTTCTACGCAACCCACTGGTGCTTTACGCTGATCCGTAGGGCATCTGACAGCTGGTCTACGGTACGGGTCTGTTAATCGACATACTTTCGCGAGCTTTTCTAGCGCTGAAAAGACCACTATTGTGTCCACCAGGCTAGCCATTTTCTTAAGACTATGTGCCGTTCTATGCAGGTAGGGCACTACCGCTACTTTCCCTCTGTGTTCCGTCCGTTGATTTGCCGCGCCCCGAATCGTGCTATCTAACACGCACCTCTTTAACAGCCCCTCTACGGCCGAAACTTGCACTGACGTTGAATGTAGAAGGACAGTGACCGAGCTTGGCGTAGATGAGGAGGGGAGCCACTGAACATGGATTTGACGATGAACACAGAAAAGAGCCTGATGTACTAGAAATAAATTTCAGCATTGTCATTTGTTGGGCGTGTTGGTAAACTGACTTGGAAAGCATATTTCGCTGGCGCTAAATATGCTTTCCAAGTCAATTTACCAACACGCCCACCAAATGGCAAGGGAGAAACTTGTTTTCACCCCACCACGTCGAATGGGCACAATGCCCTCTGGAGCTCCTTGGCCGTCGCCAATTAGCAGCTTGACAGCTGTAATTGTCCGTGACTCCCCTTAGAAGCATTGCAGAAACTGCAGCGCTTCCCTTTTTACTAACGTGCGAGGCTACAGGGGACGAAGATAGAACTGTAGAGAGGATAAGAAGGAGACGGAGAAGAGGCAGTTCCAATATAAGAGAGGGAGAAAGTGACGTGAGAAGGCAAGGAAACCCCACTACTATACGACAGCTGTTGCAGGGAAACAGGCTAAGCTTAAGTTCGAGAGACGGTACAGTACGTTGCTGCTATTTCTGAAAAAGAAACTCCATGCAAATATGTCAAGCGGGCAACTTACCCAGGGCGTGCAGAAGCAGAGCCGCATTGACTAAAGCGCACCGCAGGGTCCAGGAGACACTACGGAAGCGGTCGACCCTTCAAATCAACACTTCTGTGGCCACCGCGTTGGCTTTGCGGCTATGGCATTTCTAGAGGTCGTTGATTTTATTCCAATAGCGTCAGCCACATTTCGACGGGGGCGAAATAGAAAACGCACGTGCACTTAGATATTGGGACACGTTAAACACATCACGGTGTCAAAATTAATTCCGGGTCCGCCACTACGGCGTGCCTCATAATCCGATTGTGGTTTTGGCACGTCCAGCCCCTAATCCAATACAAGTTTAATATTTCTGCCACAATGTGATGTGCCATGTGAGGAAATGAGAACGCTCAACCCTCTCAGAAGTTTTAAAATATGACGCACAACAACGCCTCAAGCAAACACCTCTCCCTGTGTGTTCTGTGTACTACGCAGACAAACAGCAGTGGTGCACGCAAGGTAGCGTTTAACATCAACTCACCACTCTCGTGTTAGCCTAAACATCGAAGACATTAAGCTTTAGCCGTGAACATCAGCGCTAATTTCTTCAATCAAAGCATGCAGCATGGAATGCTTCGCTTACATCGATTCCCACAGTGCGTGGGATCTGCATAATTTATTTGTTCAATCTAATCATGCATAGTCAGCGTGTACACGTCATATCAGACAGCAGTGCTCGCAGTTTTCCTGACGTCGCGTGACAGACAAGCGATGTAGGGGAAAAAGACTTTTGACCACTCGTGCAGGACTCACTGCAGAAATGGAATAAAAACATTTGTAACAGTTAGGTTATAGCGCCCGGGAATTGCGTTATGCCTCCAATGTATTAGGTGGACGTCGTAGTATTATGGGCGGTGCAATGCGTGTGCATTTTGTTCCTTAGTTTATTTTTTCTTCTTCTATAAATATTGAAGCATACAGCCATTAGTTGCATTTTTGTCATTGAAAGTAGTATTCTCATCAAATAGTTTTCTTCCGCACTATGTCGGCCGGATGACGGACGGACGGACGGACTGGACTCCAAGGGAAGGAAAGCTTAGCAGGGGGCGGCAGAAAGTTAGGTGGGCGGATGACATTAAGAAGTTTGCAGGGACAACATGGCCACAATTAGTACATGACCGGGGTAGTTGGAGAAGTATGGGAGAGGCCTTTGCCCTGCAGTGGGCGTAACCAGGCTGATGATGATGATGTCGGCAATGAGGGCATGCTGCCAGCGAACATATTAAAAATAAATAAATAAATAGATTATATCGTGCGCTGTAGCGATACTTACTGGATCAGACAATTACCCTTCTTGAACCTTTCTTCAGGCGCGGTAACAGCAAATGTAAGATGAAAATACTTAATACACGGCAGAAATTCTCCACATTTTAGGATGGCGGCCATGTGCCAACGAATTAAGATACAGGGAAATCCACTTTTCCCTCTTTTCAACCCTGCATCCCCTTCCCCCAGTGCAGGGTAGCAAACCGGACGTGCGTCTGGTTAACCTCCCTGCTTTTCCTTCTCTTTCTCCAGTGTACAGATATAGAAGATTTCGAAATAGGTCCATTGTCACATGCGTTTGTCAGATCGCATGCAATAATGTTTTTGAACTCGTAAAGCTCGTGTACCGAAATGTCATACGAAAGAAGGCGAAAGTTATTGCCACCTTCTTTGTCGGTTTGCCGCCTTGTCCCCTTCCTTTATTTAATACTCTAAGACGAGCTGGAAAATGCAAATATTTCATCACTGCTTGCTTACTTTTCTTCTTTCATAACGCGACTTCATTGAGGAGATCCACACGCCGAATGTCACAGGAGTCTGTAAGAAAAATGGAAATGAATAAATGGCTCACCGTGACGTCATTCTGCTGTGAGCAGTTCACATTTAAAGCAAAGCCTTCTTTGCATAAACTCCTGGTTTCGCCGCAACTGTCTGCTGGGTCGGTCAGTATCTTGATTAATATGCTTGTCGACACACACACACACACACACACACACACACACACACACACACACACACACACACACACACACACACACACACACACACACACACACACACACACACACACACACACACACACATATATATATATATATATATATATATATATGTATATATAGTTGAATAAACGAAGGAGCACACGTACGAAGGTGGCACTTCTAATGTTTTAACGTTTCGGCCGTGGCCCGGCCTTCGTCAGAATACATCGTGAACACATCGTGAATACATTGTGTATTCTGACGAACCACGGCCGCAAGGTGTTAAAACATGAAAAATGCAAACTTCGTAAGTGTGGTCCTTCGTTTATTCAACTACCTATGCACCGGATCTACAGAACATTTCCTTGAATTATATATATATATATATATATATATATAAACATTTGACAGCGCAGAGCAAATGTTAGAGCGAAAGCTCTACTCCTCGAGGTACAACTGCCAAGGTCAATCTCGGCGCGCGTTTGACCTTCAGCCATCGGCGCGTGGGTGAAGGTGTGACGTCACATCATGTGATCCGCTGAGAGGAGTCGCAGATATGCACCACGTGACTAGGCGAGGGCTGCTTTGCCGGCACTTGGTCGCTCAGTCTCGCCACGGATGAAGCACGCGCCGGTGCTAGCCCGTCAACTCTTCGCTGCAGGCCCTGGGCTGAGTTTGAGCATTACAGTAACCCAAATTCTAACGGCAACTACTTACAGTCCATAAATCAGTTTTTACCTTAGTCAAGCCACAGTAAGATAATGATGAAGCCTTTGATGTGCAGTCAAACATTCAAGGAAGCGAAACCGTGTCTAACCGAGCTTAACAGAGCTTTCGCTCCTATAACTATAGGTGCAAGCGATGTTGAACCCTAGACACTTCTTTTTTTTTTGCCTTTTCTGGGCGCACATTGATGGAAAAGTAAAAGTAACCACAGTTTGCATATGTAATTTTTCTTCATGCAACCAAGCTTAGGTGTATAAAATCGAAGAAAATCAAGTAAATGAAGCAATCTGTTGGATATAATGCGCTGTTCCACTAGCAAGTCGATGTGCTTGAGATATACCTGTGAGCCGACTTTATAGTTTTATGCAGCAATTTATCACGATTTCTATTTATTTAATTCATTATTATTATTATTATTTATTTTTTACGCACAGCAGAGGTGCTCTTACTGGCACTACTTTGTCGGTCTGCCCCACATCTCCATGCAAAGGTTATAGCCCTTTCACTGGTATTTGCATTCAGCGGACATATAGCCGAATGTAAATACTAGTGAAAGGGCTCTAACCCAGGTTACTGTGCGTTATGGAAGACGAAAAAAAAAATTGAAGGCTCAATCCACTCTGCGAAGGTGTATTGCCAGCAAAGCTGTTACCATCCGCTTAACCTATTCTAGTCGAACGAATGAAATGAGTACGCCGTAAAATGCCGTGATACTCTGATCGACATGAACGGGATCCGCGGTGCAACCAGCCATTCTTCCGCAACGTTCAGCGGGGGTAGATGCGGCGGAATCGGAGGGTACGAGTATTCCGGAGTCTTGGAGAGGAGAGGCAGTTTACCTTCGAGTAGAGAATCCTTGCAGATTCACCAGCACACGTGCTACACGAAGAACAGGAAGAAGTGCCGGTTCGGCGCGCCCTTCATGCCGAGCGAGAAGACCACGATCGTGATACCGTACTGTCGCCGCGATCCATCACGCAGGTGACACCACGCCGCCCGCGTGCGCGTGCGCTACACGTGTTTTTGCGCTAAATCGTCGATTTCTCGAAAGCCGAATTTTCTGTGGATCGCCACGAAATAATCGCCAGGTGGTACAGGTAACCAAAGATATTTCAGAGCGATGACTACAGTTATTAACACGCAGAGTGTACACGTTGGCATAAAATCATGCCGCCCGTGTGCGCGTGCGCTACATGTGTTTTTTGAGCTAAATCGTCATTTTCTAGAAAGCCGAGTTTTCTATGGACCGCCACGAAAAAATCGCCGGTAGGTAGAGGTAAAGAGCTTCGCTCTAAAAGGAAAGCCTTTTGGAGGGCACATCTGGAAGGCCTTCCAGTCGACGGCCTTCGAAACGCCACAACTCTATCGACTCAAAGGAGTTGTCGCGCTGCTACACGGCACTTTTGAAAGGCCGCTGAGTGGTTCAGGCGTATCTCGCAAAATTGTGCGGCGCTGCGGATGTTTATTTTCGTTTTCATGTCACGAAAAGTTACACAACAACAAAACCACTAAACACTATAATTTCTTTTATGTTTGTTTCTACATAAAAGAAAATTCTTTATACATTGCCATACATATACGTTTAGTTTTTAAGTTGTTGAGTAGCGAAACTGTGGCAACGTTTGCGCCACTCGATGCGGCTGCCGTTTTGGTGTGTGTTTACATGTTTCAAACTTCAAAGTGCGCTGTGACTGCACTCTTGCTCTGTAGGGTGACGGAGAGACAGAGACTCAAGATGACAAGGCTGATATGATATTCTATATGGGTGCGATCATGCAGCTTGATCCCGGGATTGAGGCGGCGAATGCGGAAGCCGATGCCATTGAGGAAGAGCTGCTGATCGTCAACAATTTGATGATGACAATAGACTCTGTGACCGAAGCAAGCGTGAACAGAGATAGATGGTCGGTCTCTGGCGGGACGAGGTGGTTTGAGGAGACTGTGCCATTGCTTGGTGAGAAGACTGGAGACTGTGCCACTGTTGTCGAGAGTATGTGCAGTTCGCACATATCAAGCGGCAAAAGGACTTTATTGAATAATTAATAACACTCATATATAGTATATTTCGAGCATTTTGGTTTGATTTGTTCTTTCTAACCGTGAGTACGAGCACATTGTGAACGAGAGGGCATGTTCGCGCTGTTTTAGCTTGCGTTGCTCAAAGGGTATCGAGATTTCGATGGAGTTGTAGAGTGTTCCGTTAACTCGATAGACTATTGACTCGGTGGCCTTCGAAACCGCCCGTGAAGCAGCTCGAACTTGACCTTTGAGTCAACTGACTATCGGTTGGAAGGCCTTCCAAACGCGCGTTTGACACGGGTATAACTTTTGCCGGTAAGGCGCAAATATACCTTGCAGTAATTTTTGAGGCAGGGGAGTGCCTACTTGACTAGGGAGAGGGTGAATGGGCAAGCGATCGTTGTCACACGTCCTTTATACCAGATATTCTGATTCGTTGTCACACGTCCTTTCGAAACCGCCCGTGAAGCAGCTCGAACTTGACCTTTGAGTCAACTGACTATCGGTTGGAAGGCCTTCCAAACGCCCGTGTGACACGGGTATAACTTTTGCCGGTAAGGCGCAAATATACCTTGCAGTAATTTTTGAGGCAGGGGAGTGCCCACTTGACGAGGGAGAGGGTGAATGGGCAAGCGATCGTTGTCACACGTCCTTTATACCAGATATTCTGATTCGCAGAAATTCGGGGTTGGAGAGGAGGGGGGTGCACGTTCCTGTTACCCCCCCCCCCCCCTTGCCCCCCGAGCTACGCCTGTGATATCTTGAATTTCACGCAATTATATGTTGCTTTCCACTTGCCAACCAGCGTTTTACATACTTGTGGTGCACATTACTTCTCAGATAAAATTTTTTTGATATGCAATGACGCACGCGGCTGCAATTAAACTTGCCTAGGCCTTCGTTTTTCATCAGCAGGAGCTGCGGGTAACTCATTCAACTGTTTATGCCGAATAGGTCGTCGGATAATATAATGCACAAACAGTTACTACATGAAAATATGAGACAAATAACAAGAACAATCCAACTGAAAGAGAGAGGAGCCAGGACCACGCTGCGCAAAAAATGGTACCACGCACGTTTTGTTTTTCCTGTCATGCATGGAGTCCACTTACGTGGACATTTTAGAAAACGTTTTGTGCTAAAAGAACTTGTTCTTCGCTCTGGCCACAATATTTAAAGGTCTTGCCTCCGAAGGCTCCTCCTATCCCGGGTAGGCAATTATATGTACCAAACCACAATGTTACGAGATTTATAAATCGACGTGAGAGCATGCGTGTGACTTATCTGCAGGAACCACAGTACACTATCTTTGAAGGAGGGTTGGGTTAAAACTGTGGTTGGTGCCACCTTCTAGGGCAGCTATAGAAAACGTGTATTGTCCACTGAAGTTGACGCTATGCACAAGAGCTTCTCGACAGCGCTAAACTTGCTCCAGATTTCGCCGAAGCTGGTGCACTCTAGCGCACAGCACGTGCAAATGGTTAACTATTCTGCATGGGCTAATTGTCCAGAGGAGGAGGAGGAGGAGGAGGAACATTATTATTGCAGAAACCGTTGCGCGGTTTATTCCTGGGTGGTTCCCTCTGACAGGGCTCCACTGGCGATCGCGGCTCGCCGGGCCTGGTCGAGGGTCGCCAGTTGGCTTCCCAGGTCCAGTTCGGAAAGTCTCGCCTCCCAAGACCACGTAGTGAGTGTGTGTGTTGTGACTCGTGGCGAAACTGCGAGTGTCGCTATGTGGTTGCTACACCAGGGACATGTTCGGGACGTATAACTGTCTGAGGAGATTGCGTGTAGACGAGACAAGTGTGGGTATGTGTTAGTTTGCAGGCGGCGCCAATCCCTTGCCTGGAGTTTATTGAGAGCTTTGTGTGGGGGAGCGTATTGCGTTCTTCCGAGCCGTTGGTCCTGTAGTATTTGTTGACCTGTCGTTAATAACTCGTGGGTCGCTCATCGGTCTGTCGGGAGCTGAAGAACGGTGTGGTCTGCCGCTCGGCTAGTGAGACCTCGAGCTGCGCAGTCCGCCTCTTCGTTGCCCC
Organism: Dermacentor andersoni; assembly: GCF_023375885.2. Lineage (NCBI taxonomy): Eukaryota > Metazoa > Arthropoda > Arachnida > Ixodida > Ixodidae > Dermacentor > Dermacentor andersoni. Next base: position 12,538,403 of record NC_092819.1, on the reverse strand, counting down.
GCAGGCCTTCGTGCCCGGGACACCAGACGATACCGTGGGTCCATTCTAGTGTGCGACCCAGGATTCGAATGGCTTGTATAGGGAGTGCTCCATTCATGTATAAACGACACGCCGCTTGTGAGTCCGTAAGGACGCGGGTGGCCCTTCCCTTGCTCTCGGCGTCGCGAAGTGCGAGAGCGATTGCTGCTGCTTCTGCTGCTGCGCTGCATGTGGCGCAGATGGAGGCTGAGGCTACCAGGTTCCCCTGATTGACAACGGCGAGTGTGTATTTGGGCCCGCAACGTGGCGACGAGGGAGACGGGCTAGCGTCCGTGTAGTACGTATCCGGGTCTCTGATACAGCGTTTGTGCAACATGCGGGCACGCGCTGCTCTTCTTTCTTGATTGTGGTTGGGGTGCATGTTCTTGGGAATAGGGTCTACTACAATATTCTCTCTAATGTGGTTAGGCAGGAGTTGTGTTTCTTCTTTGCAGTACTGAGGTGTCAGCGGGTACCCTAGCCGTTGAAGAAGGTGTCTTCCCTGTTGAGTCTTGTTGAGGCGCTCCCTCTGCGCTATGAGCGTGGCACTTGCTAGCTCCTCAAAGGTGTTGTATACGCCTAGCGCTAATAATTTCTTTGTGCTTGTGCTTGACGGTAGCTGTAAGGCCGTTTTGTAAGCCGTTCTTATAAGAGTGTCCATGCGCTCTGTCTCGCTTTTGCGCTTCACTTGATACGGTAGTGAGTACGTGGCACGGCTGATGACGAGGGCTTGTACCAGTCGTAAGGTTTCGTCCTCTGTGAAACCATCTTTGCTGCGCGGTACTCTGGCGATGAGTGATGCGGTGCTTCTTATAACGTGATTTAATTTCTCTGAGGCTAGCTTTATGCCGTTGTTTTCCTGGACGTGCATACTTAGTATGCGTGCGGTCGGGACGCGCTTTATAGGTTGCCCGGCAATCTCGCGATGTATTGGCGGGGCTCGATGTTACTTAGTTTGCTTAGGCCGGACTTGAAGGTACTCCGACTTGTGTGGAGCACACCTCATTCCTGCTGTGGTTAGGTATGACTCGATGTATCCGATAGCTGTGAGTAATGTGTTTTCTCTGTCGCCGTATGAACCCTTGGTTGCCCATAGAGTGATATCGTCGGCATAGAAGGCACATCCGAGTTTTGGGATGTTTTCCACTTGTAAAGCAAGTTTTCTAAGTCCGATGTTGAAGAGGAAAGGATATATTATTGATCCTTGCGGAGTACCCTTCTGCGGTAGATCATATATGTCCGATTGTAGACCTGCTATGCCGATGCGGGCTTTGCGGTGGCTGAGAAAAGCCACGACATAATGGTATACTCGCTCTCCGCATCCTATGTCGGCGAGGCCATCTAGGATGGTTCCGTGTGCTATATTATCAAATGCTTTTTCTACGTCAAGGGCTAGGAGTATGTTGTTGTTGCTGCCCGGTTGTGGGTTGAGGACCTCTTCCTTGAGGAGGAGGAAGACATCCTGTGCTGACATGCCTTTCCGAAATCCTTACATGCAATCGGGGTGTAGTCCATGTTCTTCCATGTGTTGTTCTATTCGAGTGAGTACAATTCATTCAAGAAGCTTGCCTAGACAAGACGTGAGCGAGATCGGTCGTAATTGATCGAGCCTGCGCGGTTTTCCTGGTTTGGGTATAAGGACTATGTGAGCTGTAGTCCATTCCTCGGGTAATGTTCCGCCCGGTGTCCATATTTCTTCGTTCAGCTGCTTTGTAAAGGCTCGCAGGGTTTCATCGCTTAGGTTTCTCAAGATGGCGTTGGTGATCCTGTCGGGACGCGGTGCCGTGTTTTTCTTGAAGCTCTGTGCTGCCGCGTATACCTCCGCATACGTGATGGGTGCATCAAGTATCTCGTTCGGAGCTCCCGGATATTGAGGGTATGGTTTCGGATGCCCGGTCCGGATTCCCGTGTACGTTTGCTGGAGTTCCTGTATGAGTTCATCCTGGGTTCCCGGATATTCGCCAACGAGTTTTTGTAGGGTTGTGTTTGTTTCTGTTTCGGTATTTGAAGGATCGATGATGCTGCGGAGTATGTTCCACGTCTTTTTGGTGCTTAGCGTGCCTTTAAGCGAATCGCAGAACCTGCGCCAATTGTCCCTGTGAACCTTCAGGGCATAATCGCTGGCCTGTTTAGTGACCTTTGAAATCCTAAGTCTAAGTTTGCGATTTAGCTTCTGTTTGCGCCATCTTCTTGTGAGGCCTCTGCATGCTTCCCATAAGTGTATGAGATGGTTGTCGATTGCCGGCGTGTCAGTATCGGTTTGGTACACTTTAGTGTTGGCGTCATATAGTTCTTTGATGCGTTGGGCCCATTCCTTGATCGTGGTTAAGCGGCCTTGATATTCCGGGAAGGGCAGACTTGTATCTAAATCGAGCTGTTGCCTCTCCCTAAACTTAGGCCAATTTGTAATTTTGGCCTTCCCTAGGGGTCGGCGTAGTTTGGCCGAGGCGCTGGTGATTTCGATAATGTAGTGATCACTACCCAGCGAGTCGTCTAGGACCCTCCAGCTTGTTCCCACGGTATCGTTGGTGATGGTGAGATCAGGAGTCGTGTCCCTGCTGGCGCTGTTTCCTATTCGAGTAGGCGTACCTGGTAAAGTAATTAGTGTGTATTCGTGGCGCTCTATGGCTTCGAGGAGCTTGGCGCCCTTGGTGTCTGCTTTCGAGTAGCCCCACGTGTTGTGCTTTGCATTGAAATCTCCGGTTATAATTAGGCGATCGCGGTGCTCCAGCATTCCCTGTAGGTGCCGGAACAATGACGCGAAGTCAGCCTTTCTGTCGCGGGGGGGGGGGGGGGGCGACTGTATACGTTGCATACGACTTGTTTAGGTCTCCCCTTCTTGACAGGCCATATCGTGGTGACGAGATGTGGGATTTCCTCACCGGGGAGCACTGTCACGGTTGTTGCCAAATCTCTGCGGACGAGCGTGGCCACCCTACGGTAGTTGGGGTCGTACTGAATTTTATACCCCATAATTGGCTTCGGTTGCTCTCCCGCCTCTTGCAGGCAGATAATATCCGGGGGTACTAGCGCCGCCTGCACATATAGCGAGAGGGATGCATGCTTGCTTTTAATGTACCTACAGTTCCAAGACCAGATCGTGATGCTTTCGCTTTCCATTTGAGGTTTACGGGCCATGATGGGACTTAGAAGGTATTGTGCTGTCTGTGTGGGAAGTTAGCATGCTACCGTCATCTGTCTGAGAGCGCATTTTACTACTTTTTCGTTTACGCTTGGGTTCCTTGGTTAGGGATTCGTTAACGTATTTCTTTAATTCTTGGAATTCCGCAAAAAACTGTTGAAACTGTTGCTGTATTTGTTGTATTATTTGTTGTTGTGATTGTTGCAGAGCATGTTGCAATTGGTCCTGGGTTACCAGGTTGCTCTCAGACGCTGAGTGCGCCTGAGGCTGCTTTGGCTGTGTTGTTTGGGGGGAGGGGGGCAGTTGTGATTCTAGTGGCGGATGTTCGGTGAGAGTGCTTAGCTGTGGTAATTGATATTGTGGCGATCACTCAAAGGTCGCAGCATGTGCCGATTCAAGCATGGCCACTCTTTTCATTAAAGTTTCAATTGTCGAGAGTGGGCATGTGCCACTGGGACAATAGGTTTAAAATGCTTAAATGTAGCGGTAGTGTTGCACTTTGTGCACACGTATATGTCATCGCGTTCATTCTCATGAAATCGCTTCGTAGACCTCTCGCAGCGTGCATCCGCCTGATTCAGTGTTTGCATTCCGACTAGTTTGTGAGCTGTGTAGTGACTAAACATAAAAATTGTATGAGAATGAAGCTGTTACCTTTGTGATGAATGAAAAACAAACACTGCAACAAGTTACACTTTGCATAGGTTGAAGCTAAACACGATTGTACGTATCACTATAAGATTAACAGCTTCACTAAAGCTTCGCTTCACATAAATTTCAGCTTGTGTGTTGGACAAGTATATTTTTTTCTTCTTAATATACTTTAGAATGAGCATTTGCATTTATACCATCCATATGAAATACGTGGCTTACCAACGTGAGCAGCAGGAAAAACATGAAAGTCGTGGCCTTCCTGTAGCCGTAGGCGTCCATTAGCTTCCCAGCTATGGGGTCTGTGATGATGGAGCTGCGGATAGACGTGCAATTGCATTGCAGTAACTGGTGAAAGTGCATTGCGCGTTCAAGAGCTCACTCGAAATGGGACTGATATGTTTATGTTAGGGACGTACTCACGCATGTTCAGGTAGACTTTTGGTAAGAGTTACGATGCCTTTAGACAGTGCTTTTATTATATGCTGGTGAAAGTGATAGTAGACTTCTTTATGAGAAATAATTGGAAGTAGTTTAGTTTAAAGGCTACGAAAGAAATTACAGTTCGCCGGCAAATGTTTGATACCTTAACTAAGCGCAAAAAAATATTCCGAGAATCAACTGAAGTTGACGCGGCGATGGTCAGGCAGAGCACAGGGCTTATGTGATTCGCATTTTGAGTAGAAAAGTTAGCATACTTCTTATATTGAAGAAATACGCGTGTTGGAAGTTTGGTCGAAGCAGTTCTGTTATGAGCGTTACGTTTGTATGAGAAACGGCATTTTTATTTGAATACAAATAAGCATAATAATTCTTTTGTGGGAGAAATTCTTTCCTCACCCCGAAACCATGAATGTGAATACAGTGCTTGACACAAATCCATGGGTAGTAATGTCATCCGGGTAGTCCAATTCCCTGAGAGCGTTAGAGGAACGGTTTTTTAATGTTACAGTACAGATAGGACGTCGCAGACCAACAAAATATTCTTTGGTAATTTAATTAGGAGGCGCTCGATGAGATTAGTGGTCGCATCATGTTTCAAGGTTTATACATGTAGTATATAGAATAAAGTTATTTTCGTAAATGTTTAACATTTCATGAAAGGATGTGAAAGGTGCAGTATATTTTGTGTATGTTGCATCTCATTAAGACACGTACCATGAAATTTGAAATCCCAAGGCAGCGTTTGTGTAAGCCGCAACTCCTGAATATGATCATGTCATACTGACAGCAAAGTTAGTAACGCATATGGAAGAATACTACTACAGGTAGTCATAATCGATTCTCTCAGCACTGTTAATCTTCACTTCAAGTTGTTGGTTCCGAATTTTGTGTGTCCTGTCCCAAATGAGTTGTTGTTTTTGCTCTCGCGTTGTTTTATAGAAGTTACTAGATATTGTGCGTTCGAGTTTTTGTATACTTCTGTAATACGTTTATTTATTGTCTGATTTTCTAAAGGAAGAAAGGTATATCTTTGTTGAGATGCTGGCGAGTATATATGGCACGATTTTCAATTATAATCAAGTAACTGAACATTAAAAGACGTACGTGGCTCGTTGAAGTGCTTGGTGGTATGCACACACAAATAACGATGACATTCCCACTCCCAGCAACACTTGTGACGCATAAACAAGTCCTAAGCTCCTATGTAAAAAGGAAATTGTGAGTTTTCTATAAGAAAGATAGCACGAGCCAGCAAAGTTTCCCAAAAGATTGGCGCGTACAAGGTTCTAACAGAAAAAAAAATCATGGCCTTTTCGCCGTAAGGTCTTCGCCGTAAGGTCGCCGTAAGCCAAGGAAACATTTATATAGGAGAAACAGGACAGTGTTTTAATATTTCAGTAAGTTATAACAAAACAGTATAGGAAATGGATGGACTGCAGGTATGGAAATTAGTTTGCTCTCAATAGCCATTGTGAAAAGAAACTTTTACCAATTCCAATGCTTGAAAAGACCAGCTCCCACATTCGCAACACTTTCCATACTTAAGCACCGGCTAAGAATTGCCATCTCCATGGCAATCATGTTGTGATAGTATGGATCGCTATAACCATTGGCGAGCGCCCAGACATCTGTTAGTAAGAAAGGGCTCTTACGCAAGCGAGATTAGAGAAGTTTCGTCGATACGATTTTTGCGTTGCCCGATGCGGAAAGTATACCCGTCGCGGCAGCTGAATGGCTATGGCTTTGCGCTGCTGGCTCGCGGGCTTGCTCCCGGCTCCGGCGGCCGCTTTACAACAGGGGCAGAATGCAAACGCGTTCGAGCATTGGGAGCGCGATAAAGAACCCCAGGTGGCGAAAGCCAATCCGGAGTTAATTACTGTAGCGTGCCTCATAATGACATCGTGGTTTTGGCACGTCAAGCTCTAGAACTATATTTCGAGTTCTAACTATGTGTATGTATATATATATATATATATATATATATATATATATATATATATATATATATATATATATATATATATAAACTTTGTCGGGAAGACATCTTAAGGAGGGGTGGCCGCCTGCGTGACCTGGCTAATTAAATTATGGACTTTTGTCCTGCCAAATCGGAACGGGCCAGTTGTGCCTCCCACTGCTCCACTATGGCATTGTTGTTTGGCCTATGAGGGTTCTTAGTGCATTCTCAGGTTACATGTATTAGGGTGAGTATGCCACCGCACCAAGGGCAGTTGGCCATATAGCGAGTGGGATACATGACGTTTAGCAATTTTAGATGGGGCAATACCACAGTCTCTATTTAGCGCTAATCGATGGCCTCTATCCCGCTAAGTTGTGCGTGGGGCGGCGGGTATTTTCTGCGGACTTCACGCTGGTGAGCAAGGATGTTCTTGACATTTAAATTTATGGAATTTTGAGAGGGATAGGGCGAGTGGTTAGGGTTAGAAGAGGACGCCGTCGCTCGGTTGGTACACCCTCGAGCTAACGCGTTAGCCTGTTCGTTCCCTTGTACCCCCGTGGGACCTTGTCCGCATGCTTGGTCTGTTTCGGCGATCGTAAAAGGAAACTACTCGTATAATAGGCCACCCTTGTTTGAAATAATATTCAGTTAACATGCCTCAAGTTGTGCTATTCTTTCTCATTTGTGCTTGGCTTCGTCGCACTGTTGCAGGTTTTGAATGCGATACCGTTCAATGAGATGTTATGAGCAAGTTGTTGGAAGCTTTCTCTCGAATATCAGTAAAGGAGCTTGCATTAAAGCTTGCACACATTTCAGTTACGCACATAAGTATGCCAAAAGCGGGGTTAAGACTGCACCCAGAGTGTTACGGATTGTATTGTTATCAGTTTGTGGTAATTTATTATTTATTTATTTCACGATAGCCCTATAAGCCCTCTACGGAGGGTATTTAATCACAACGTTCTCGACTTGGTGGAATCATCCCCGGGCAGCGCCTACCCTGCATGGTTATCATTTTTCAAGTGAGCGCTCATATTTCTTTCATCACTTTTGAAGCACACACACGCTTGCAACCTTTCTGGTGATTGAAACGTTTGCCTTTTTCTACCACTTATTCCGCGTTTAAAGTTCATTTGTTCATTTGTTTACTAAACATGGAGAATTAAATTCGTACATATTTATCATCGGCAGCTATTAGTCACCTTTCCAAACTCAGTGCTCATTATTTATTTAAGAGCTGGGCAAAAAACACTCAAAAAACACTATTCGGCATCATAAGGCGCTTGTCAGTTGAGCACATACGACTAGTAGAAAAAGAATTGGCTGAAGGCTTAGCTTGGTTAAGCCTGGAAGATTGCGAAAGCAATACCCTTGGCTGCGCCTTGGTTCGGCTGACGGTGTGGACATGGTTGACCTTTGTTAAACTTATGGCTATACATCATCCGACATAGCGCAAGGCAGCGCGCCGACCACTGCGAGGAGCCGAGCTGTAGCCCCATTTATCCCACACCAGCGAGCGTTCTCTCTCGGTAGCGCCGCAGCAGCGGCGCGCAAGGCTTAGCCTCCACCATCGATGCCGCGAGCTGGGGCCCCGTCTCTCGGTCTGGCGTGACGTCACATGGTCACGTGACGCGCAGCTGTGTAAGGAGGCGCCACGACCACTGATGGGCCGAAAGTGCGAGCAGTATTGCTTTCGCAATAAAAGGTTCAGTGAGTCAAAGAAAGCCATACCGTTCAAGCTGTATTAGTACTACCGGTCCTATGATGAAATATCCAGTCAACGTAAGTAGGTGACCGAGGAAGGCATATAATGCCATAACCTAAATGAAGGAAAACGAAACAACACAGAGAAAACGTAATAGGTAAGCCGTCTAGATGCATTAATAAATTCCTTTTCCTAAGACATCTTTTCTGAAACGTTCACCACTATTCACGTAGCTTGTCAGCTCTAAACAATATTCTCACTGACAAACAAATGATTGAAGTCCTTCATTGGGACAAAATATAGAACAAAAATAAAGCATTTGGGAGCTGCAGGCAGGCGACTAAAACACTTCATTCTTTAACGGTGCTGCGTCCTCTAGGTCCTTTTGCTCGCCATCACGTGTTCCACGTTTGCGGAACCCATGTGGGCTGCCGGTAGCATTTCTGAGCCAGCGCTGTTATGATAACAGCTTATTCTCGTGGTTTCGTGGTTTCGTATGTGCAGCAACTGCCACGCATAAAAAAATCACATACGTTAACCAGTTAACTGGTACTTTATTCTTGAATATGAACATGGTTCATTGTCATGAATATATACTCTACATATGTTATTTATTCACCAATGGATCGCTGTCGACCATGACAAGATATTTGATTCGCTGATCTAAGACTTAGAATACTGAAGTTATTTACCTGTAAGTGGCAGAAGGTAGCAGCGAGTGCACAGCCAAAGACATAACTCGTGAATTGAACTGCAAACACTGTTCCTCGAACAGTCACACTTGTTTGAAACTGAAAAAGAAAGGTAAATGCAGAAATATCACAAAGGGGGCACAAGTGTTCATAGATTCCTATATTGCAAGCTGAATAATGGATGTTGCTATAAGGAATTAGCATGAGAAATACCGAGGAGACCATTATGATGTGGTAATGTGGCACTCTGATTGCATGTAAACGTATCGTTGATGCGGATACTTCAATGGATACGCTGTAGTTCTGTGAGTAGATAACTTTGATCCATAAGTGCAGTTTCAAGCATACATGGAGATGGCTAAAGCTTAGATTTGAGCGTGTCGCTGGTAATGCATTCATAAACTGACAATTCTTGGACGGAATATAACCAAAATGGTGCGCGTTATAGAAAGGCAATTCAATGTGGCTGATTTTCCATTATTTAGCAGTTTGTTTGTGCTATGTTTTGATAATGCATAGGCAGCTGATTATTGCTACTTAAAACATGACCACAAAACAAATGCAGACTGAATATTACCATGTTTACCTTGGTTGTGATGCTCTTATTTTTGTTTGCTTCTACATGTAATCTACATAGTTGTAACACACACTCTTCCATACTAGACGCACAAGCCGTGTGAAATCACTGCTAGGTCACGGATGTTGTAACCTTGCGCGATAGCCCAGCAATTATCACACCTACAGATACATGTAGCGCGACCTCTAATTGTCGCCATAAACACCGCCTGTTTCAAAGCTCACGATTATGCCATATAGGGATCGATTATTCATGGATTTATTTGATCGACTTACAATTTATTACGCCGTCAGCGTTGCCGCTGTTGCGGTAAACTTGAACATACATACATATTTTGTGGGCGACAAGTGCATCCAATGAAGAATTAGTGATTGAAGTTCGTCTTATAGGCTCACCGCCTGCTTGCACCAGTCATAGGAATAGTAATCAAAGAACGCCAACGGAGATTGTTGGTTATGTTACCATACAGAGAGTAGGTAAAGTAAAATGGGGTTTTACTGGAGAGATTGGAAGAGGAGGTTTGGAATGCGGCAAAGGGGAGAGACTGGATAATCTGCTGCTCCGGTGCTCACACAGCGTGGCACTGAGAAGTCCTGACGACTTTATTTCAATTTGGGACTCGCGGATCACCAAGTTGCAGCTCGTTTCTCCCCACAAGCATAGCCAGACGCCGGGCTCCGGCGCATAAAAGTCTAGCAATATTCTTAGATGCCACCGGGACCACTTAGCGCCTCACGTTATACTGTGCCCGACTGTGCGACAGCACAGAATGCCTACCAACGAAGCACGACCACCAGGTCCCGTAACTCTCTCTTTCTTCTTTCCTGTCTACATTCCAAGCTCCTTTCTTTCTTTAAATTCTTAATTACCCCATCCCTGACCACTTACCTACTCATACTGATTATCGTTTTTAGGCCACATTATAGTTCAGGTGCAGTGAGGCAGTCATGGTGCCTGTGGCCACACAATTTTATCTTCTCTTTGTCAACTATATATTTTTCTGCCCTCCCCCCCTTATGTTGTCTGCATTATAAATAAATTGTCAGTGTTCTTTTGGCTACTCCATTTTACTTACATAAACATAATTAGCTATAAAACGAATTAAATAAACATGAAATATAATGATGATAGAAACACACTTTAGCACGCGCAAACGCTAATGCACACAAGACGAAAGGAAAAAAGAAAGACTAGGCATCAACAACAAACGCGAGACACATCTTAAAATCTCATTATCATTGCAATTTACAACACGAGCGCCGTTTATGTTGAAGAATGGCGAAGTGTTCATCCAAGATGTCAGAGACCGAACGTTCGCTCACCTCTTCGAGGCTCGGCTGCAATGTCGGCTCATTAAACGCTGAGACAACCCACACCGTTGTGAGCGCAGCCATGTGAGCCAAGTACAGCGGGTCGCGCATTAGATTCGAGTAGTTGGGTTTCGCAGCTTCTACCTTTTCGTTGATTGGAGGTGGCACTAAAGGACAAAGCAAAACGAGGCACAATAAGCTTTGAGACACAAACGCACGCACGCACGCACATACAAATAGAGAGAGAAAGATATATATATATATATATATATATATATATATATATATATATATATATATATATATATATATGTATGTATGTATATACTATCACACCGAATACCGCGCGCGAAATGTAAACAGGACATATTGCTTGGATAGGAACTTCTCTGTCGCTAGACCTTGTGAAAGTTCGTACACATGTTGTGCAAGTTACAGTCGTGAGCATGCCAGTGCCACGGATGCTCACGGGCACACGTCCCTCTTTGTTTTCTACCAGGTTACGCGCTCGGCTACGCTTAACTCAGAGACATGTGCTTTACTTTTCTGGGGGTATTGCGTACTTGGTCTAGCTTGTTAAGACAGCGGCCATAAGCATACTTACTGCGGTTAATTTTTGTTTTTGATGCAAGCTTTGTATTCCAGGGGAAAGAAAGCATAAGGATCGCTGACATGACGAAAAATGGCAGTGGGTAAGCCCAGATCTAAAGATGGAACACCAAAGAAAGGACAACGAAGAATAATCAACCTGCTTTTTGCGATGATATTTTCTTTATGCTTAAGGAGTATACTATCGACGCACTAACTCAACTTTGTTGCCGATGTACTTTAGCGACATTTCTGCTCTTTCATTTTCCCCTTGGTTTCTCTGGCCAACGAGCGGCCGCTAGCAGCTATTTTCACCTCAAGTTCGCAAATATAATCTGAAATAATGAAAACTTGAGTGACATAATATCGTGTGGATATTTACAATATGATCATCATTACATTGCACATTAAATTATGCCACACGACCAATTTTCACTAATGTAGTACTTTGTTTAGGTCAAGACCTGTAACGAATTCTTGTAAATTTCAGCCGGTACCCTCAAATTTACATTTTGATAAGGGTTTCTAAATATATTTTGTTACTCCTCTTCCGTTTTGGTATGTGCTAGCGCTATCAATCATCAAAATATCAAAATAAACGAGGCAAGATGGATATAAATAACCTTCCGCTCCGAAGTAATAACACTTACGTCAATCATCTTTCCTCCAAGGGCGGAACCGATTATGTTGCCTGTTCCCCAAGAAATTTCTAACGTGGCCTGCGAGGTTTTTATCCAACAGTGGTTACATGTTTGCTGTCATGATAACATTAAACAAGACTGCACTGTGAATGACAAGCATATCGTTAGTTGGCTCCCTTAGCCGTCGAAGTCTGACTAGGATAATTGATCACACCTTCATTGGGAGTAACACTAACTACCGCCTTCCGTTGCCTTGACTATTAAAGAATACTGAACCCGACGTCAGCTTTCAGAGGAAGCTTTAGCTCAGGGCAAACTCCGATTTTCCAATGCAAATACACGTGAAATGCATAAATAATTTTAGGAGACAACTGCTGAACCCATTTGAATGAAATTTTGTATTAGTTGAGAGAGAAAGTTCCAGCATCTCTAGGAAGCTGAATTTTAATTTATTATGTCGAACTTCTCACCAAAAATTGCGGCAAATTGGTCAGCTTAAAAAAAATAAAAAGCGAAGTTTACAAATTCGCAACTTCGCGCCAAAAACAGATATCGCACTTCTATTAGCTGACCTTTTAGAGGCGCTCAAACGAATAAACGTCATATATAGATTTGCAGTTTACTTGAAATGAATAAAATGTTTACGGGGATTTTGAAAAAGTCCTACCAACGAAGTAGAGAGATATTTAGAATAATAATGCATTAATAGCTATAGACTTGATGATTAACAGTTATAGACTTGATGCGGGGCTTTATTGAAATTTGGACAATTTTCTAAACCTTTTCTCAAATATCGATGGCCTAAATTGAAGATTAACACCCTGCAGTTGCTATATTTCAATTATTTCTTTTAAATACAACAAAACGCATAAATATATGGCAGTAGATGTCAAGAAAAATGATGTCTTCGTTGCCATGTATTTAGACAGGAGCTCCCGAGCTAAATGTTTCTCTTATATATTGTCGTTGTTTACAGCTATTCTATTTACAACGGCATTCGTTAGCATTATTGCTTTATTCGACTGTAGTCTCATAAATAACTTGCATCAGTGCTACTTTCACATTGTTTTCTTGAGACATTTCCACAAAAACATATCCACGAATAAAACTAGCGATAACGCATAGACATAAACAAATCAGCCACATATAGTTACTTTTTTTTCCAAGTCAGCCTAAAATAGAAAAGCCACAGCGCGCAGCATGTCGATGAGACCTAAAGACTTACGATTATGAGTCCAGGATTTTTGCTAAACTTGTGCGTGACTACCGAGAAGAGGCTGACGAAGTACAGTCCGACGGCGAAGCCTCCCAGAAGGACCGTGGCAAGCGAGAGCAAGAACAGCGACTGACTTCCGGACGACCAGTATAGAGAGCTGCGCAAATATACGCGCAACGTTATTCGTGGTAATTGATACCATGAGTAAACCGCCATCTGAAGGAGCTCATTTGCTGGGTTGGTCAAATAGCGCACATGGTCGACTGTGAAACGCATGTGAATACAGACCATAGCTCAAGAGAAAGTATAAAAAGAAGGATATTTTTGTCACATACAAGATCAAAGACAACTCATAATCCAGCAGTTCAAATCTCGAAAACAATCTTATACGCGTACGCCAAGATAGGACGAGGGAGGACGGCTGTCGATATCTGCAGCTGGATCTAGACCGCCATATGCAGCCGGTGTCTAATTCGCCGCAACACTGCATTTGATGCTGCATGCATGAATTTTTTTTTAAATTTTACAATCATGCCGAGCTGTAGTCGAGTGCGGACATTCTTGAATGCCCTACATTTATCATAAAGGTGCAGGCACACACACCATTCGCGAGTAAAGCTAACTGCTCCCTCCAGGCACTACGAATGCTATTCTGTTCGCACTACTACGAAAACGTCTCCTGGGATACTTCTCGAGGAGAGATGGGGATAGAAAGTGACGTCACAAACTTCACTATACCTCTGGATTAGTATTACCATTCATAGGGTCTCCACGGCTATGTCATTCTGCTTCTGCGTACAACGTCTGAGATTTGAATTCTGTCCGTAGTCTTTGCATAGGTGGCGGGACAATATATATATATATATATATATATATATATATATATATATATATATATATATGATGCTGACGAACAAAATAACGTTTTTGCTAAGTAAAAAGACTCCAATCGACTCAATGTTGCCTCTGAGACACCCGCTGTGGTCTCTGCCGTGGCTTATGTGTGTAGCTCCGTCCTAGAAAAAAGGGAGAGAGAAACTATGTAATACTACGTGTTTGCCCGTTAAAAACTGATCTGCGTATATTTATCCCATGTGTGTTGAAAACTGCAAGTCAAGTCAAGGAAAAAGTGGAGAAGGAAAGGCAGGGAGGTTAACCAGTTTAGCTTAACCGGTTTGCTACCCTACACATGGGAGCGGGATGGGGGGGATGAAAGATGGGGAAGGCAGAGAGAGACAGCAAATAAACTGGAAAAGAGTTACAGAACTATTAGTCCTCGCAAATCTAAACCACGGGAATGGTATGGCCATCCGTGCAGCGAATTTTTGTGTTGTGAAGAAGGCAACACCTCTTGTTATTTAGACAAGGAGGACTTACCCTTCTGAAACCGAAAAAATGAAGGCTCCTGACTGTCCAATTAGATAGCACGTCTGTGGAGACGTCCATTGAAGCTGTGAGAAAAAAAATACATGGCATAGCCTATAGGTACTTTAAAACAAAGCAACAATCTGGATAATTCAATGATTTGTATATAGGTTTGGAGTAAGATGGCCTTGTTGGTAGCTCACATTCAATAAATCACATAGTTTTAAATAGAGTTTAACTTTGATTGACGTCTGTCCCACTTAATGAACGTCATGCGGTAGCGCGTTTCCGAGTACAATGGGAAATTTAGAACTATACTATAAGAAACTGGGATCACTCACAGTGTAAAATTGTATCACTATTATCATGCATCGGCTGTATCAAGTGTATCAAGTTTGTATCACTGTTTGATATCTGAAGTGTCATGCCCCCTCCCACCCCCCCCCCCCCCCCCCAAAAAAAAAAGAAAGCAAGATGTCGTACCATTCTGTCTCCCAGGACCGAAGCGAGGAACATTGCCGCTTTGAAAGTAGAAAAGACCAGTCCACACTTCCATGCCGGTATGTCTCTTTTCGTTGCCTGTCGTGTTGAAGAACAGAACTGAACAGTGCTTATTCTGCTTTCGTCGCATTGCACGTGTAGCCTGTACCAGTACCTTGAAGGCGCCAAGAGTTTCATCTGAATTTGCACACACTGCGTTGCAAGCGACAGGCCAAAGCGGCGGTCATGTGTTCACGCTACCTAAATATCTTTACTGCAACAATTATACACCGCCAAACGGATCCTTTTATACACAGAATTGGTTTCTTCGACTTATATTTCATTTTAAACCAACTGGCTTTTTCTTTAGCTCTTTCCACATATTTGTACTGCACCGCTAAGGGCGCTTGCTAACCCAGTTGCAGTTCGCGTTCGTCGCCCGAATGTCACGTGCAATGTGACAGCTTTCTGAGACGCACGTGCTGTCGCGCGAGATCTCCATGACGCTGTGGTCGGTGGTGCGGCTGTGTCGCGTTCCACCCACGCCTGTGCAAACCGTTCCGTGCCGCGTTTGTCCCATGTGCTTCTCTTGTCGGGATGCGCCGAAATGTACTTATCCTCAAGTCGTGTGTTGGGGAAAGCATCTTTATCCTAAAGATCAAATAGTGGCCTCCAGGCCAAAGTCTGCCTTGCATCTGGGTAATACACATTTCAATGCCATATAATTGCAAGCGTATTTGTGATCATTTGAACTGTCTCTACACATGCGCCGTGGTGGCGTAGTGGATTTGGCCTTGCGCTTGTAAGCGCGAGGGCACGGGATGGAAGCCCTGCCGCGGCCGCTGCATTAAGATGGGGGAGAAATGCAAAAAACGCCCGTGTACCGTGCATTGGGTACGCTTGAAGTAACCCTAGGTGGTCGAAATTAATCCGGAGTCCGACATTGTGGCTCGCTTCATAATCATATCGTTGTTTTGGCACTCAGAATTTAATTACTTGTTCAGATAGCGCTTAGGGGCCACCGCTTCTACAGTTACCTACATTAGTGCAGAAATAAAATAGTCCTATATTTTGCTTCGAATGTGTGATTCATTCAACTAGCTGGAAAACCAGAACATTGAATACTTCTACAACGTTTTTACAACGTTCAAGTCACTCATGCAACTGTGTTGGTGCTCGTGGTCGAATTTCACTTCTGAAAGCTCTCATATTTGGAACTGCAGAAAGGGAGCTCGTCAAGTTTCGCGCATATCTAGCTTAAGGTCTTTTCTTCTATACCTCTTTTAGATAGAGGGCCTCCAGTGCACACAAGTGCAGTTAAATTAGAGAAACTTTCGGAACATACACAACGAAACTCTTTTCGCTGTTTCGACCCATCGTTAACACCGTTACTCTTAAGGCTGTAAACATATTGTTTACTGTAAACAGCTAGCTCCGTCTACTCCTGCGATGACAGAAGCCGTAGTTGAAAACAGCATTTATTCTTACCACTTCGTGGGCATTGACATGTCTCACACGGGAGTTTGACGGCGATAACTCTTAAAGCGATAGTGTTAAGGGTCGCATGTCTAAGAAAATCCGGTGTCCGTCTCGGCGTAGGTGGAGTTGTGCGTGAGCGAAAATTTTCGCATATATTTAGGTATATGTATATGCCACGCCTTGCTATATGACATGCGGTATTTGTGGATTGTATTGAGACGCCATTCTATCATTAAAGGTGTTCATACCTTGTCTTACATTCTTGACAAAGGTATTCCTTGGAATGACAGCCCAGAAATGACAGCCCACAAACAAATTTCGTGAAACAAAAGACCGTCAGCACATGCCTTTTATGTTAAATCTTCTCAGACTGAACTATTAAAATTGCGAAACAATAACAGAAACCTGAAAATTAAGTAATTTTTTTCTGGCGCAGTTGCGCGGGATCAGCCCACGCAAGAGGCCGCGTTTCTTCCAGAAAGCTCGCTTTCGTGCATAGCATTCGCTGCGAGCTTTTCCCGGTAAGCATTACTGCTGCGAAAGCTGCAGTCACCGGGAAGCGTGAGCAGCAGTAAAGAATCTTTGAATGCTATCGCTTTCCACTCTGAAAGGCAGCTATTAAGTGTCCTCCAGTTCTTAACTGCATAATTTATAAAGTTTTCATGTCTACTGGCACCTATCATTATGTTTACTTGCCACAATACGTTCCCCAAGGTGGAAACTTCATTTGTTCACATCAGCGATTGGATTTTAGTCGTAAAGGGCAAAGGTGTTTGCTATATGTCACAAATCAGCTCCCTTAAGGGCGGAAAAAGCTTTACTGTTTAGTTACAAAATTCAGCAGGATTAAGAACGTAAACCGCCCAACGTCAACTATATGTACGCTGCGTAAGCAATGGCTGAGTGGTTTTTGCTTCTGTGGATATGAGGCAGACTGACGATGAGGACAACTTGTGATCGGCTGGGTCATTTGTGGGCCAAGCCGTTTTATTCTAAAGTAAAGCATTTATTACATTTTTCCTCTACCTTGGGGCTTCGGGCGTCGGTGTTACCGAGTGGACACAAGACCTTTATCCATTATTCCACGACCACCACGCTACACCAATTACACACTATGCACTAGGCCTGCACTTGGCTTTAGGCGACGGTATTGCCCCATAAATGGCGCCCAAGGCTGACGCGGTTTCCTGGTTCTGGCGGCGTGGGGCAACTACAAGCAGGAAATGAACAACAAGTTTACAACAGACGTAGCCGTGTGTGGAGGTCGCTTGCAACACATCAGAGCACGTTAGTAAGTAAATGAAACCAAAGGTACATTCAGTGCGGAAAAAAACACATGCGCCCGAAAGAAGTGTCGATCAGACCAAGAACGTATATGCAACGCTGCAAAGCGTAGCGCAGAACGCGAGCATGGGTTGGCTGAAAAGGGGGAGAGGAACGTCTGACGGCCATGCGCACCGAAGAATGCTGTGGACATTGCACCCAGAAGCGGGAAGCGGTGCATCAGCGCTTCTTGGTGGGCATGCATGCGTAGCCTGTTGAACATACTGCACAAACATCTGCGTATTACTGCTATAAGCTTGCATAAAACTTGCTTTAATACTTGCGTAGGAATGAAAGAAAGCGAATGTCCGCATGGTGCATGGGATCCGCTGAATTTATTTTTCGCTTCGTTCTTCCTGTCCTATGTAACGTTAGGCAGACTTCTGAAAACTTAAAATGCATCCTACGCAGGAAAAGTTTGTGCATGGTTGTTCACAGTAACAGTGCGCGTATTAGGATATCTTCTGCATTATCCATATTCAGGTGGTTAGACAACGATAATTAAGAGCTTTCTTAAATACGGAATTTTTTTGCTTATTATAAGGAACACATTTCAGAACATGGCCGAAAACCTGCTCTACCTCTGCTACCTCTCGCGCAGCCATTATTTGTATGCGTTTTTCGCGTTCTTTAGAAAGCGCGTGAAAGGAAAAAAAAAATACGCTCAGCGACCGGCTTTTGTGCTGCGACAACAGTACGTGCACTCTGACAGCCTGCAGAGGAACTAACCTGACTCTTATGGTACTCTGACGCCTTCGTCAATAATATCGATAGTTGGTTCTTTTTCGTCATCATGCGGTCCTACATGTCAACTGCGGTCCCGCCTATCGGTGTACCGTGAGAGCCTGCGCTGTTTCAACTTACAATGTCAAGCTGAAAGACTGGCTGCCAAGAGTTCTGTGGAGGCCAACACGCCAACGTAATCGAATCTGCTGTAGTATTGATGAATCTGTTAGGTAAGACAGGATCGAGTTTATTTACAGCGCTATTGAGGAGGGCGCGGTAGTAGCAAGGCCGTAGTACCTTGGCGGTGCTACGCTGGGCCGCACGGTTAGTCCGGTCGCAAGGTAAAGTGTGACTTTTGCGCACTGTCTTTTCATCGTGACGACTTATTAAACTTATATCATTTAAGCTAAATAAGACAATATTTACGAAGGTTAATTAATTTTAGGAAGGTGGTTTGATTATAAATTCTAGAGATATGCGAATAGTGGTTCTTTGGACCGAATCGAATATGATTGGAATAGTGCCAGAAGCGAATCGAATCGAATGCCAAATAGTTCTCGAATACTTTTCGATCAGCCGTTATCACAGTGAATAAAAGGCGATGTTCACATCCTACTATTCTTAAAGTTAGCAAGTCGCTGTCATTACATAGTACATTACGAAGCATTGTAAAGTAATTTATTGTAGGTTATAAAAGCACAAATGGAGCATTAGGTGCAAGCAATTTATTCGCATGCACAGTACTATTGAGAGAGTGGAAGTGACCACAGTATAGCCTGTAAAATATGGCTACCTAACCGTAGTAGCCTGCTCCACAACGCAAGTTCTTATGTTTTGTGTCTTTACTATGCCTGTGGGGGTGAAAATTCACTGTAATGTTACTCCACCTTTATGGTTAAATAGATGCAGATGACGTTACGAAATATTCGAAAAGTAATCGAAAAAATATTGGGATTTACGAATAGTAAATTCGAATAACGAATCTTATTCCATTAGTTGCTTAATTGACAGTTTCGAATATTCGCACAACCCTCAAAAATACAAGATGACGCCGTAATGCGAAAGTAACTGGGAAGAGAATTCCATCAGCTTCATCCGCTTAATTTCTTTTGTATTTAAAAAACATTCTGGCTTCATACTTTTTGTTAGGTGCAAGACTAAGCCCTATAATTAGAGCTTGAATTCTTCCCATCGCTCGTCTACTTGGTCTAGTGAGATGTTATTGGGGTTAAATAGCTTCCACCTGATATATACTTACAAGCATTGGAAAGAATGTCTGCATTACACCAAGCAGAGCCGACATCCATATCTCCGTGTGTAGGAGGGGCACGATCCAAATGTAGCGTTTCCAGGTTGACTCAGAGTCCTCGGTGGTTTTCTCAACCTCAGCCTTCTGCTGAGGCTCAACTGCCCCGTAATACACCCGTGATCCGCTGTCGGCTGTCATTGGTAAAGCATCCTGATCTCACTGACACTTAAGGTGCCTTCGGATGGATGGAAAAAAGCGATAAGAGATAAATAGCAGGATGCTCACGTTATTTGTAGAATCGAGGGGCCCTCTTACATAAAATATGGAAGGCGTTATTCGTATGTCGAGTTCAAGACCAGGGGCTTATGATGGTCGCCCATGCCGTGCTGTTCTCCTTTTCCTTTCCGCAGAGAATTGTACCACTGAGCCTACGCTTACAATGTAGGTAAAAATAGTACCCAAAGCGCTTCAATGCGTCATCTTTGTAGCTGGCAGACTGAACAACGCTCTTCTTCCTTCGCATGCTGAGAGTGATCGCTGCGTGTGTTGCTGACTCAAGCTGCATTTCTAAAATAGCCAGTGGAAACCCCCGTCCTTCATACTGCGCATATGCGGAAAATTCACATGTGTTTTAGAATGAAGGCTGCTTTTGGTTTTATGGAAACACTGTTGAAAATAACGCATGCCTAGAGAGCGGATAATAACCAAGATGTAGCTTTAAAGACAACTACTAGAAGTGGGCGGGGGGCGGGGTTGTCTGGCATTGTTCAAGAAACTTATCTGTGAGAGAAATAGTTGTATATGGAAAACGTATGCCAGGTGAACACATTTTAGATTGTTCTTCGATAGATTTCAATACATTAGTATATTCTGCATTATTTTGAATGAGCAGCTCAAGGGTGCGCAGCCGAGCTTGAACGACAATAACGATAACAACCATAACAACAGCATAGAAAGCCTCTGACATATGCTATAACACTGCATCTAGGTGCCTATAATGGGAAGCACTCAGAGGGGTAGGCAGTGTTCCCGAATGCAGTAGTACCTTTTCTGCGCATTTCATTTCGGAAACATCACTTATGAAGAACAAGTATGTAGAAAAGTTACTGAGTAAAAGAATAATCATGCTGACTGTAGCAACTTTAGTTACATTGCGAATGATAAATGATGGAAAGCTACGCTCGTATTTGCTAAGTATAAGCGGTGGGTTAGGGACTACTCATTTGGGGCTTAGAGAATGCTTTGGAGCGACGTATAGGTAAGATCAAGCGACAAAGTGCAAGTTGCACCATGTACCTGGACTTTGGAGCTGCGCTGGTAGTGTCTTGAGCGAAACAAAGGCGCTCTTAACCTTCCTCATAGATACGGGCTTTTTCACCAGCGGACCTTTTATTTGCTTTTTTACTGCGCGTGCTTGCGTTTATTCTTTGCTTCTGTACTAGGTACGAGTACTTCATTTCGTACGTCAACCCCTGTCATCTTGAGTAGAATGCTAGGTGCATGACCAGGCAATCATCTCCAGCAATCGATAAAGAATGCTTCTCTCTCTCTCTCTCTCTCCTTCCCACTGAAATACTGCTGCTGGGCCGGGCAAAACGCCTTTCCGTGATATATGGCAAAACCGAGAAAAAAGTCTCAGTTTCGCCCGAAAGGCGAAGCATGAATTACGTTAGGAAATTGGTAGGCAGCTATATGAAATAAGGACAGTAGTTTTATCGGCCTTATAAACTTGGAAACATTCGCTTACTAACCGAATTAACAACCACGGTGTCAGCGCGCATAAGCAAACATGACCACATCACACTCGATGAGCGCGGGCGCTCGCTGCCAAACCACTGGCGTCAGCAAGCGCGGCAGCAGCAGCGAGCGAAGTTACCTTCGTGCGATGTATCGCTTCAGCGAAAAAGCGGAGAGAACACAGCGGGCACAAAGCCCCTTCCAATACAGACCGATTTATTGCGGGCGCCGCCATTTTGCGATAACAGCGCCGGCTATCGTCCGGCGCCATGCCGGTATGTGGGATTGCGCAGGAGAGTGCATGGAGGGAGAGAGAGAGAGAGAAAGGCAAAGGAAAGACAGGGAGGTTAACCAGAGATTACTTCCGGTTGGCTACCCTGTACTGGGGGAGGGGCAAGGGGATGCGATAGGTGAGAGAGAGAAGAATTAAAAAAAGAAAAAAGAAAATAAAAGCTGCACACACACGCACGTACACACACTGTTTCTGTGGGCACTGTCACGCAGCCCGCAAAGGCTTTCCTAGTGTTATGCAGTGTCACCGTACAATCCTGCGTCACACAGTGAAGTCACAATCCGTCAGAAAGTCCAGATCGGGCAGCTGCGTATGCTCGATCATTGCCATATATGCCACAGTGACTAGGCAACCAGTGATATATGATATCGTGTCCTTCGTCAACTATGCGATGGTGTACTTCTCTGATCTCTGCGACGAGCTGTTCATGTGATCCATGGCGCAGTGCTGAGAGTACACCAAGGAGGTTGAAGAAAAACTGCTGAAGTTTTCTTTAACCTCCGTGGAGTACACTCTGTAAGGCTGCCTTGGAATCACAGAAGACTGATTATGCATGGAGTGGTTCCTCCTGAATGAAATGAAGAGCCGCACGCAAGGCTACCAGTTCAGCAGCTGTCGTTGATGATACATGTGACGTTTTTAGCTGTATTTTGACGGATCTTGTTGGTATCACCACAGCAGCAGCTGAACTTGCAGATGTGACCGAGCCATCGATGGAAACGTGTACGCGGCCACTGTGCACCTCATGTTAAAGTTCTAATGTGGCCTGCTTCAGGGCAAATGACGGCATGTTAGCCTTCGTGATTCCTGGGATGATGAGGCGTATTTCAGGTCTGTTCAGGCACCATAAAGGTGAGGATGGTCTTGCTGCAGGCATGTAGTTCGATGGCAATGAGGTACGATTGGTAACAATTATATTACTGATAGTTGCGTGTGGCCTTTCTCCGGGTAGAGCGGCAAGATGGTGAGAAGGTAGTCGGGCAACGTGGCCAATATGCGCTCTGAGAGCGTCAGTTACCAAGTACGTTGATATTGGGTGATCTCGAGCTATGACAATTGTTGCCGCTGTAGACGCAGACCTCGGAAGACCGAGACACGTCCTTAGGGCTTGAGCTTGTAGTCCCTGGAGTACACGCAGGTTTGTTTTGCAGGTGTTACCAAGGACAGGGAGGCTGTATCTTGCTAAAACCGAGAAACAAGGTGTTATAAAGCTGCAGCATTGACCGCGCCGAAGTGCCCCATGACTTTCCGCCGAGAAATTTGAGGAGATGTATTATTGTCAATAATCTCTTCTTCAGGTATGAAACATGCGGGCTCCATGATAGGTCGCGGTCAATAATTAGCCCTAAAAAGCGATGTTTCCGTGCATTTGCAACTGCCTGCCCATTGACATTGACAGTGTAACGCTTCATTGCCTTCCGAGTGAATGTAACAAGGCAGCATTTCTCTGAAGACAGCTCTAAGTTCTGTTTGCGCAAGTACAGTGATGTTAACGTAGCTGCCTTTAGTAGCCGTGCTCGTACCTGCAGTAGTGTTACAGCAGACGCCCAAATGCCGATGTCGGCATATATTGATACATGAACTGTGTTGGGCAAGCATCTGACTAGGCCAACGAGCACTAGGTTGAATAGCGTCGGGCTCCCCCCCCCCCCCCCCCACCCAACACTCCACCTTGCGTTACTCCACGGAACGTTTGGTGTTGAGTCGTGGCGCCATCCTCGGTCATCACGAAGAAATGCCTGTCGGTCAAATAACTGCACAGCCACTGAAAAGTGCGGCCACCGATTCCGGCTTCAGTCAGAGAATCTATCATGGCGAAATGTGCTATATTATCATAGGCGCCTTTTATGTCTAGGAACAATGCCGCATTTTTGATGCTGAACAAACGTAACCAAATCGATGACATTATCTATAGATGAGCGCCCACGCCGGAAGCCAGCCATAGCATCTGGGTACACGTTGTAATTTTCCAGGTACCATTCCAGGCGAGTCAAAATCATTCTTTCAATTAGTTCCAATATGGAGAACGTGCTGTTGATGAGGAGTGGCAAGTTTTCGCCCTTTACCGAGAGGTGTCAGCAAGTTGCTTGGATTGGGAAACTTCTTAGCGTGTTGTCACTAAGCTTTTAGCTTCGATATACCCGCAATATTGAACGGCGACAGGCCTATAGAGGCGCTCCCGCCGCTTCGCCCACGACCAAAATAGGAGGCGAGTCAAGTCTGAACATTGTCGATACATAACGTTTACATGTGACCTGTTATTATTGTATGTCTAGCCTTAACCTCTATCAAGGTATCCCTCTGTCGACAACAATCATAGTTGTCTCCATGTGTCATGCGATGTGCCGCACCAACGTACATCCCAATTCAGGTAACCGCGAAGCTCCGAGGAAACACGTTTTGCTAGCTTTCATGCTCCTAAAATTTTTGTGGTACGATTTTCTAAACATTGTTTATCTGGCGCCCGGGCATCAAGCTTTACAAAATGAAGAACTGTAATATAACTCGATTGAAAGTGCTTTTAACATGCATAAAATGAACTTATGATAGTGGCCGCGAATATGCCACGAGATTATGCGCACTCTTAGGTCTCGAATGGTGCCTGTGTCGCCTACTCAAGAGAGATGAAAAACGAACTACTTTCTGCAACTACAACTTTATTGTCTGAAGCAACACAGCGCGCGATGACCGCCGTCGACAGATTGCCGGCGAGATTTGGAAGCACGGGAGAGCCCATGGTGAACTACAGCCGGCTATAGAATGGCAAACAACATACCTTCATTTCTTTGTCGGGGCGTACTGTTTCACAATGCGTCCTCGGTCAACTTCCGCCACAACGTTGCCTGCCAAGCATAATCTTAGGACACGTTTGTAAAGAATAAGTTTAATGCGCATGCACGAAGAAATAATTAACTTCAAACATTCGCAATAGTTGACCTACTCGAATACGCACCTTTCTTTCATAACCCAGTTTGACCATGGGGGCCGAGTTCCAAGTTGGTCGCCAAGGGTTCACTGGGAACAAAATCTTCCGAAGACACACGCGACGGCATCAAGTCATTTCTGTTTATGCTGGCAATGCAAAGCGAACACTTCTTTGCTATGACAGCGGCGGTGTCTACGAAGTCGCCGCGGCTGAAGATGCATTTGACGCTTGCTTCCGAAAGTTATTCTTGCAGCCGAACACAGCAGAGTGGTGGCCCGTCGATATTGAGTCATTGACATTGCAGAAATCCCAGACAGAAAACGTTAAAATCGCAGACGTGTCGCGCTGGGCGAAAGCAGAATCTCCAAATACCAGGGTTGCCAGATCGCTCCAACCACAGGTAGCCAAATTGGCCTCCGCAGTAGCCCAAATGTAGCCAAAAGCGAAACTTTTGGTTAGCCCCAAAATAGCCAAAAAGCTTTGTCTTTTTGTGAAGGCATTGCTTAAGCTTACTGAATTTTCTGCAAGAATACCTACATATTCGTTTTTCCACGCATGACCACGCATGACGACACATGACCTCCGCGCGCATCGTCACGGAGGCCATGCGGCACGGAAAACAGATGCTGTACAAGCGCAAGAAGTACAGAAACGCGAACATGCAGGCAAATTCATGATATGGCAAATGCGGTCTTCATTGCAAATGCACTGTTTCATTTTTCCCAGAGCACCAAAATATCACGAAAAGAACACAAATATAGCACCGCGCAATAAACACGCTAAGCAATGGCGTGTATTCAGGCGTTCAGTATTATTGCTTACAGCCCATGATAATTTCGCTTAACACCACACAATGCACTAACGGAAAAGTTCAAAACATTTCAAGACAAAGTCTAACACAATAGATGGCGGTTGGTACAAAATCTAGTACGATATATAGACATAAAATGTATGCTATGATTAAGCATCATGAGCTTATTAAGAAGTGGAACTGCTTGGTCCATGCAAAGTGTCAGAGCAGAAACGGGACAAAAATTCTTGGCCCGGTTTAAAATCCTTGCAGCAGCCTCTGTTCCTGGCCAGGCCAAACTTCACGTAGAGGAGCGATACCAATGTCTCGTTCGACATTCTATTACGAAGGTCGGTTTTATTGAACGAGATTTGGCTGAAGACTCGTTCAACGGCGGCATTTGATAAGGGTAGCGATCGCAAAGGCAGGAGGGGTGTTTGGAGTTGTATAGGGGACGGACGGCTGTGGTAGCTGTGGGGCAATGGAAGAGGCAACGGAAGACACAGGGGCAGTTTGGGCAGGAAGGGTCCGAGCGAATGGACACGTAGGCGCCATGCGGCAGGCAAAAAATTCGGCAAATTTCGGTTAGGTTCAGCCCGGTGCTCTCCCTCCGTTCTGGCGCCGAGGTCACCCGCAGCACACCGTCAACAGGAGCAAAAAGCATCTCATGCTTAAAATGTAGAACGCCGAAAGCTCACATGGGGAGACAGCAACAGTCTATGTTCGCTGGCGCGCGCGCGCGGGTAGCGTTAGTTCACGGATGGAGCCGCGTTTCCTGAGGTCAGCTTTCTTCATTAAAATTATCAAAAGGCCACGACCCTTGACCTTTTTGACATGCAGATGTGTTCTCTAACTTACAATTTGCAAATTTTGATCTTGTAGGAGACGCGCTCAACTTCTTTAACCAGATATCGCCTGCATTTTGATTCCAGCGTGCTTTTCATTTGTGCTTAACTATTTTTACTTTTTTTACACAGGAAAATGACGCAGCCCAAGAACAGCCATATAGCCAAAAGCGAAATTCTGACGCCAACTCGGGCATAAAGTAGCCCGATTTGGCTATTATTAGCCCAATCTGGCAACTCTGCCACATACCAGAGCGAGGAGGAGAGCGGCGCGCTGGTTCGAGGCTACGTCCTTCCTCGCCGATAAAACAATCTATACGGCGCGTGGCCGTGCGAAGTGCGCATTTGTTGGTGGAGTCGAAGCCGCAAAAATCGCCCCCCCCTCCCTCCCTCGCTGTCTCCCCGCTTTCCTGCATATATGTAGCGCAAGATTGAGCCACGATTAGTACACTCTATCCGCGATCGTCAGTTGTCCTTGCCCCCAGTCACAATATGAGCAGTAGCCGCCGGAGCGCAACAACGCCAGCCCACCCTTCTTCCCATTTCCCCTACAGCCTTTCTCGCGACGGAAGTTGCTCTCGGTTTCTTCTTTAGCGTGTGCCAGATTGAGCCGCGATCGTCGGCTTCCCTCGCGTGCTTTCGCTCGCACATACTACGACGCTCAGCGACGATGATATTGCCCTTGATCTTTACACGCAACATCACAGCGACGGCGACGGCAAAAAGGCGCCTGGAGTGTCCATATAATTGCTATCGCAATAAGAGAAGTGCGTTTGGGTGCAAAACAATAATAATGATAATAAGCATCCAGAGCGCGGCACTGTCGAGTGCGGCACCTTGGTTGAAAATGGAGAAGCGGTATTTTTACTTTTACCTTGAGAGCTGCTTGTTTACAGAACAATTATGAATTATGAACGGATTCAACTGCCACCTTTATTACAAGTAGAAGATATTACAGCAAGAGCAGTATACGCGGCACGCCGTCGAGCACTGACAACGCGCGAGAACGTGTGGCTATTCCGTCTCGTGCTCCATCCTCGTGATGTCACTTTGCGTCGAACAACCAATCGGGCTTCCTGTAGGATCCCCCGTCCGCGAAGTGCGGTTCTGCCGTATAGTTGTACAGTCCTCAGCCGTAATCTAATCGTTGTTGTCGTGCCAATATTGTCCTAGTATCGTGGACGTCATTGTCGGCGTCCGCCTGGAAGCCACCTCCATGAGTGACCTAAAATTTGTGATACCTTGCAGTAATATGGGCGTGCCCCATTAAATTATATTTCTATGTAATGAGTTTTTTTTTCTTGCGATAAGCGAGGAGGGTTCTAAAATTTACGAGTGAACACACTAAAAAAAAGTCGCAGTTTCAACGGAAGGCGAAGCATTGATTACGATAGCAAATTAGCAGACAACCATAAGAAGAACGGATAGTACTTATATCCATTAAAACTTCTTTCTGGGCGAGTTGGTGCATACTTGACATAAAATTTGCAACAGCGCAAGCACATGCAACCACAAAGTAACAAGGACGAGACACAAGCGCTGACTGTCAACTAAATTTTATTGACGGAAGACGGGTACCTTATATAAGGGGAAAGGCAGAAGTGAAGGGGGAAGGGAGTGATACAATCGGGGAAAATGGCATTGCGCATCGATGAACGGACGTGCCGGCAGTCGACGGAATCAGGCGCAGAAAAACAATAAAACTAGAAAAAACTAGAAAAAAGTTGGAAAAAGGCGAGGGATACTAACATACAATCAAATCAGTAAGCGCTCGCTTCCAAAAATTGAAGCTCTGCAGCAAAAAGCGATACAGAGGGGATGTTTACGCACTTGCTGCCATATTTCTTGGGAAACGTTTCCAAATTGACGCGCGCCGTCGCGTCGGCACTCTTACCGAGATTCGACGCGACTCTTACCGAGTGCCGACGTGACGGCGCGCGTCAGTTTGGAAGCATTTTTTGATGTCATGTTGATATATCCTTGCATATGAGAATGCCGGGCGAAAAAAATACAGGCACTTTTGTATCGAAGCCTTGGTCACTAAGGGCTCAAAAGCATGCTCCTAGATAGCCTGCACGAAACTACATTGTAAAGCTGCTAGCGAAACGGTTATGCCAGTTTGTCAATTGGCTTAACAAAGCAAAGTCGATTCTCCTTCACGAAAACAGCAGTGCGAAAGTGATACGGACAAGAGCCATTTTCTATGTGAAGTGTTTATTAGTAACCGAACTTTTCTATAAATGCACAACCATTTGTAAGTTAAGAACATCAGAAATTTCTTAAAAAGCATTGTAAAGTACAAACTGCATGAAGTTTGACACCATGACAAAGCTGAATACTGCATCTGAAAAGTGCGTGTGGCCGCAACGTTCAAGACATTTCCCAGTAGAAATAAATAGCAAAAAAATGCACAAGGAGACTGGCCCGAGGGTAAACAAGAACACCCAAATAAAGGTACTTGCTTGCTTTATTAAGTAGCCAGCGACAGTAACCATGACACGATTGGCATGAGCAGACGGTAGATACTGGCATAAGTCGTGGTAATTTTTAGGTTTGCCGAACTTTTTAAACAAAGCCTTCTGCAGATAACATCATTCTAGTCGTTGAGCGGAATTATTGAGATAGGCAGACATTACTTCCATTAGAAATCAAAACGCATATTAAGCTAATTAAAAATATTTGATTAACTTAATTACCTTACCGCGCCTATGGTAATTTACGAATTGCAGCCGGTGAATGTACTAGGCGCATGTACTTAGACTAAATTTAAAGAATGACACTAGTTAAGATATAGATGCCATGGAACTGGCCGTAAAAATACACTGTTGCTCCACTTACTTTTTTAACAAACGCACGTGTATGAATTGAAGCATAGAAGTAATTGGAAATCCCATGTATTTCGTCCCATATTTTTGGAAATATCTCGAAACTGATGTCACCCTAAAAATTAATTTCAAGTGGATATGTCTTGAATATCCACTGACTACAATTTGAAAATTGCAATATATGCTGTAAGGTAATTAATTATTTGAATGAGTGAATTTGTGCGAATTAGTTGAGTATGTGTTTCAATTTCTTGTGCTAGTACTGTCCACCTCTGAATAATGCAGCTCAAGCACAAGAATTATGTTATCTGCTACAGGCAATTTTTAAAATCTCTGGGAAACAAAAAAAGAATAATTACTGTATAATCCTCTTATTTATTGGTTAGATGTGCGTGCTAATTTCACTAAACATTATCTTCCCCTTAAATATGACAATTGCAATAAGTGATGACACGGTAGATTTATTGTGCGGAATTGCTTATTGCATGATCATGTTCTATTTTATGCCATGATTACTTGGTTTCTGAGCAAGTCATTCCACAGCAAGCGACTTATTAATTTTGACTACTTCAGATTATTAAATGAAAAGCCATGGATATTGGTGACTGCTGAAAGAGCTTAAAAATTATTCCTCATGCGAGTTCCATTTCAATTTTGTTCAGTGCCAAAACAAAGAAAATAATTAAAAAAATCTGGTTTCATGCCTACATGAAAGGCACACCATTGCCATTACTGGAGAGTTCGTACTGCACAATAAATTCTAGCTAACTTATACCTCTCTATTCCTACTCATATATTTGGGATAGCAAATTAAATCATTTTTGCGAAGATATGTAAAATTTAGTTTTTACTGAACAGAACAACTCCGACAGTGGCACAGATGTTCCATTGCCAATATGTATTGTGTCGAGAAAGGTTATGCGCTCAGTTGAAGATTCCGATGTGAATTTTATTGTTAGGTTAAAATAATTTAGGGATGATACAAATTTATATAGACTGCCCTAACCATGCCCCCATATCATAAATATGTTGCCTATGTATCATATGTATGTGTGGGGCTTGTCCACGCAGCCAGATGAGAAATCTGTTTCTAGAATCCCTGTAAGGGCCCATTCACACTTGCGAGTCGTAGAAGTCGTGCGACCGTTCTGGTCGCAAAGCAACAGTCGCAACTGGTCGCATTGGTCGAAAAGCGACGGTCGCAGGCCAGTCGCACGCTGCTCGATTTTCCAGCCTTGCGACTGCGAGTAGCAAACCGCTAAACCAATAAGCGATGCCCTGGAAGTAGCGCGCGTGACTTTGTGCATCCAGTTGTCATTGCAAACGCGCTTGAAGTGCCTGTACGGCTGTGGTGCACATCAAAACCGCCACAATATCCACTTCTTAACTCAGGTCGTCGTGGTACATCGCGAGCCGCGAGGGACTAGAGCACACCGAGCTCGAATGTGGGAGACGTGGTCACAGCAGCCGAAACGCCCGCAAACGCGCGAACGGCGTCCTTACCGAGAGAGCTCGTTTCGAATGAGAAGGCGACCCGCAGGCCGCTGGGGTGACCCTTGCAAGTGTGAACGTCGGTTTTGTCGAGCCGCTGCCTGGTCGCAGGCGCCTGACGGTCACACCACCTCTGCGACTCGCAAGTGATAATGCGCCCTAAATCTGTTTGGAACGACGTCGGCGTTGTCGTCATGTTCCTTATAAAGTCAAAGTGCGATAGCATCACGCCCGCGCGCCGTATGCTGTAGGCGCGAGGGAAGCATTGAACCAAGAAGGATGGTGGCTTGGTGCGGCGGTGGCGTCTTCTTGCGCGCGCAAGGGAAGAAAGCGGGGAGGGTGGTACGTCGCCGAATTTTCGTGCGCACAAGGAGCGTTGGGGGAAGCAGGGAGGTATGCGCGCGCTAAGAGGGGCGTAGATGAACAGGGTAGCGGGCGTCTCCGCTCTACTTCGACCATGGCTGCACTCTTAATCCGGTTACACATAGGTTCCATTTAAAAGTAACGTTCCACATATTTTTACTGGAACGAACCTCATATTTATGTGGATCCGGCTGTTCTCGCGATTAATATGGGTATCAGGAATTGCAACCTCTAAATTCTTTCTTTATTTTTTTTTCAATTAAGAGGAACATGCAAACGTTATGTGGATCAACGAATTGTTCCACTTACTCTGTTCCCTTACTATTTTCCCGTTCCACTTACACCTTGTGAGCGAGATACTTCTTTTTTGTGCTGTTCCACTTGAAAACATATGCATTGCAGTGAAGCAAGTGGCGAAGAAGCAAAGTGACCACTTACGTTTTCTTCGGATCCCCCTCTTTTACTCAAGCAATCGCAGCGGGCAGTCACCATGAATAAAAGGAATGCATAAATATTTCGAACTTAAAGACCAAATCGTCTTGCTAACCTTACTTTTTGCATCCTTAAAACGCCGACGTGAAGTTACGCTGGAGCACAAAGCTCACGACAGTTACTTGCTTAGTATGTCGATTAGCGCTGTTTCGAAAAGCGGAAGGGGTATTGGGCTTATGGTTTCATCTGGAAACGCAAACCCAACAGGGCAGAGCGAGACACAAGTGGCGCAGAGTGAAACAAATTTATCCGCACAAGCTATAAGTATACGAGGGAAAATATGAATATAAGGGGAAGGTAGCCGAGAGAAACAAAGTCAACTAAATTCAAGTGCCGTCTAGAAATGAAATTTCACAATTTAACAGTGATGTAGACTGTGAACTCACCATCTATATCCCTAGTTTTCGCGTCATGATTACGATTCACAACTTAAGTGTGCGGAAATTCCGAAGCGCAGCCACATTTTGCACAATGAGCAGGCATATGCAACCCCGGCGCAGACTTCAGCGCACTGTGGTGTTCTCGAAGGCGTACATTCAGGCAGCTCCCATCGTACCCAATGTATACCTTGTCACAGGACAAAGAAAGGCAGTAGACAAGATTACATCTACAATTCGTCTTGCAATTGATATGAATTGCACCACAACCTTTTTTCAAAGCGCCAGCCCTTGTTTCTGGCTTCTAAATCAATTTTCGTATCGTATTTGGTGCCTGCTATTGCATGAAGCGGAGAGGGTAACTGTCGACCACGCCAAAAATAGCGCAGCAAGCAGAGACGAATATAGTCTCTGAAAATTTTAATTTATTCACAATGATTGCAATTATTGTTAATGGTATGATACGTACAGGCAATATTCGAGGACGATGCGATTGGAATAATTCGCCACGAAAGAACTGGTGAAGTTATCCCGCGATGGTGAGACAATGACGATCTGCTCATTAATTTCGAAGTAGGAAAATGCCGCATTATAGTGTCAAAGTTATAAATATACATACATATATATATATATATATATATATATATATATATATATATATATATATATATATATATATATATATATATATATATATATATATATATATATAGCGACCAAGCACAACTTATTCCGCGTGGCAAACTGGGAAACAAAAAGCTCACCTACCCTTTTCAAAAGATCCGTCGTATATTAATACATTCGCTTATTTGTGCTTTGAGGCCGCGCATGAGCAACCATTTTATGGTTTGATTTCACCTGTGCTATGTTTCGTGGCCAACTGCCCTTTAGCCTCCAAAGTGTAAAGGAATGGCATAGGGGCCGCAATTTGGATGATCCTTGCAAACGTCTACGTTTTTTTACAACACCAAAGGTCTATTTGTAAAAGCGTCGTTTCCTTTTTCTACTTCTTCACTTTTATTTTGTTCTAGCGCTTAAACCGCGAGAAACTTGCCGAGCCCGTTCACACTAAAATCTAACTATAGAAAGAAACATCGCCAGGTTCGAGCAAGAAGGAGCGAGCGACTCAAAGCGGTTATTTCGTCAGGAAAGAACGCTTCAACACGGGGCACACATTATTTGAAATTGTGTGGAATTGAACCGTTCAAGGCAACAACACCCATACAAGCTAGCGCCAGCGTTCCGGGTAGACTGACACTGAAAACATGGATAAATAAATAAAGAGAATTCAATGCTCTCAGAAAAACGCGAGCGAGTGACATATGTCCCTATGCCACCGTGTCGACGCTTCTAACTGGGCGAATATGAGTATCTTGGCATAGCATTGCTACGCGTCCCGATAGCTTTTTTGCCCCTTTTCTTTTTTAGCAATCGGAGACACATTATTTTACGCCGTATGCCACAAAGCGTGGCTGAAAAGAAAGACATACGAAATCGCCTTGCGCCGCGTCCATGTTTACTGGACAAAGAATTTATAGCGTAAGCGAAGTGTGGGATCTGAGCACGCGAGAGGGGGCAAAACTAGTTTGTGCGTTCGCGATAAATATGAAATGAATGAGACATTTGCAGCAATTTTTCGTCTGATCGCCAGCGTGGGACGGTCAGCCTTCGTGGTTCTCGAGAGCGAGAATGACGGCTCGGCGGCTACGCTGGTATACGACGGCATCGTTTGTTTATACCTGCAACTCCGGGTAAAAAAAAATCGAGTCGCAAGCTAGTGAGCAATAAACGTCGAAGAATTTCAATCTTTCAAGACAAAAAGTTTACGGATTGCTCAAGCAAAAATAGTATTTGTCGCTAGAGCTTTCAGCGCCACTTATGTTTTCTATCGTGAGTAGCACGCTAAAAAAAGAGAACTCTTCACACACCGCCTTCACAAGGACAAGCTGACCAAAAGTTATATGACGCGGCAGTGTCTCTGATAACTATAGTATATTCGGGGTATGAGAAGTTGAAATCAGCCGCATCTACCGAAGTTGAATTTATCACTGTCGAACGCAGCGCCAAACTCGGGAAGCGACGAAATTGGACGCCGTCGCGCCAGCGGAGCCGCGCCAACTGCGAAGAGGCGAAGCTTTTGTTCGATGCTGCATTGTTACTGTTTTGAAAAGTGCGGATTTTTTCTTCGGTTTGAGAAATATCGATTTCACAGCAGACCTGGCTTTAGCATCCGTCACGGACTTCACAAAGAGGTAAGCGCTTTTACTTATTACTGTCATTGTATATGTCAATTTTGATGCAAACCTACGGCGCTCACGTTTTCGCGCCATTGTCAAGCACACGAAATCTGCTCGTTGTATTTATGTGTCAGTTTGCGTAACAAGTGAAGTTCTTACGAGACGTTACCGCACCGCCGCAGCTTCTATTCAGCTTTTAGCTTGAATGACAGCAAAGTAATTACACACATACGCTGCGTTTTCTCGCTCAAGTACAGCACTCAGTGGTGCGTGGCTTATATTCGGACTGCTGTTGTAGAAGTCGCGGGGCGCTTATTTTTCCTTTTTTTTTGTTGTTGCTGGGTGTACGTCGGAGAGACTTTCTCGCGTATGCTGCGCTCGTGCTGAGTGAGTGAGTGAATAAACTTTTATTTGGTCCAGCGAAGCGCGATAAAACGCGCACCCGGCTAATCCCACGACGGGACTGACAGATCTAGTCTGCCGGCCCGATCGCGGACGCGCTGGACGGCCAGGATTTGATCCTCAAAGACAGGACTCCGCAGGAGCGCGTCCCACTCTTCCTTGGTGAACTTCGGGCCCAGCGACCCGCACTCCCAGAGCATATAAGGCAACGTAGCTACCTCACCACAGGCCACGCAAGAACAATTCGGATAAATCTCTGGATATATGCTATTAAGGGACGCCGGATTTGGGTACGAGTTCGTTTGCAGAAGTCTTAGTGTTACCGCCTGCGGCCTGCTTAGCTTGGAGTGAGGCCGGGGGAAACCCTTCTCTCTAAGTAAAAGAATTTCGTGATTTCGTTGTGTGTGAGAGGAGCGTCTCTGTGTCCGGGGAGAGAGTCGCCCGATCCGAGGGCAGCGCGGTCGGTAAAGCCACGCGCAGCCTCGTGGGCAGACTCGTTGAGGTTGAGTCGTGACGTATTATTTCTCGCGCCTTACGGCGCTCTACCTTCAAATAATATCACTGATTTTCCCGAGGGAACAGTAGGGGCCTAGTAGAGACCGGGCTTGCTCTCTTGGAGCAGTATCTTCGCGCATGCCCGGCTCTTTTGTTGTTTCCGGTGTACAATCTGTTTCGCACTTAGGGGAAAACTCGGAGCGCCTTGCAACTCGATGCGGCGGCGGTAGCAGCGCGCGCAGGCGTAGGTGCTCGAGGGGCGGGGTCTTGAACGGCGTCGTCTGCTACGGCGACGCGCGCTGGCCGCATTGTCAGGAAGCGTGCTACTGTCGGGTAGTGCGCCGATGTCATCGTTACTGCGTGAAATGAGCCGGTATTCTTTACTAAGCGTTGTGCGACGCCCCCTGATACGCTTCGATGGTAAGTTCATCGCTGAAAGGTGCCGGACAGTCATAGACGACGTACTCATTCCATACGTTCTTGACGGCCGATTCCTGGAACGCGACTATATATTCTAACACGATGGCCGCCGATCCACACTGCTCGTGTTGTGCAAGAACTGCTGGTAGAGCGCGCCGTCACTCTCTTGGAGTGGCCGCCTCAATCCCCGGGCGCCAACATCATTTAATATGTCTGGGGCTCGTTGAAAGTATCGTTGGCGCACCATCCCCTCTATCAGTCGCCCGAGGATAGGCTTCGATCCACCATCGTCAGCGACTGAGACGTGCTGCGAATGAACACATCGCTGATCAAGTCACTCTACACTTCACTGCCTTCCAGCATGAGCGCTGTCATCGCTGCCGCTGGGGACATGACGAGGCACTAACTGAAGTTCGGAGCGTGACGTGTCCGATTCCCCGCCGGCGGGCAGGGTCTGTCTGGTGTAGTGAATGATTGTCGAGAAAAATCACTTCCAGCTCATTGTCTTAAAACATTCCTCTATTCGTATCCGTTTGTTTCATCGTGTTCGACCCTCATAGTTATCATTGTTGAGTGCTTTATTTTCCTTTCGAGTCACATAAAGACTGAGCACGTTGCGCGCACATCTTGGTGCGTCTCATCGCTGCGTATTACGGTAGCACACACAGTGAAGAAATATACGTGCACGCGCTCAGTACCCCGGCCTTTCGAAATAACAAACGAAGCATGCTGTCAAAAGAAGTTTGTGCAACTCCAATATCGCCAATGAAGGGCTCAGAGTTTGGCGTCGCACAACATTTAGTAAAGAATATCAGCTCAGTTCCCGAAGTAACGATGAAATCGGTGCACTGCCCGCACGCGTCCCGACAATGCGGCCAGCGCGCGCCGCCGTAGCAGACGACGCAGATCACGACTCCGCCCCTTGAGCGTCTGCGCCTGCTCGAGCTGCTGCCGCCGCACGACTCCATTGCCTGCCGCATCGCGACGCAATACGTTCCGAGTTTTCCCCTAAGTGTGAAAGAGACTGTACATATGTCACTTTTTTGCTTTGTTTTCGTGTCCTCACCTGTACAGGTAATTTTCTAACGCTGTTTCAACGCCGAATTGGCACAGTGTTGATAAAGGCCGGCGGCGTAGCCCGCTATTGTGTGAACAATAAATTGACATGCCGGTTTCCCTAAAAATTCATATGGTGCCTAGAGGGGGAGTTGTTATCGGGGCGACGGAGAAGTAAGCCATTGTCATCGTGGTCACAGTGTAATCAGTGAGTTTCACTATTGCCGCTTGAGCCTTGTTATGCTCAAGGCTTAGAAGACGAAAAAGTCTGCCGATTTTATTAATAGCGCGCACTAAGAAGAAAATTTTTAATTTTTACATGCTTTTTGTGGGGGCGTGTGCGTTTCGTTTATTAGTGTGGTTGACGAAAGCGTTAATAATTTCACAGGTGGAGACGTCCATGAATAATGGCATGTTCAACTGTGCCACAGGACATCACCGGCGCGCTCAGAGGGCGCTGCAAGGAGTGCGAATGCAATGGCTTTCAGCGCCTTGTTGATCTAGTTGGCCATGAAAAAGTACCTATTGGCTGGTGCATTCTCTGTGGGCACTCGCCTGTCTCACATGGAGCTCTCGTCAACCTATATGAGGGTGCACAAGAAGCTAAGTATTACTCAGTTGATATACAAACTTCAAAAATTTGAACTGGCTTGTTTTAGGTTGGCAGCACACTGTCATGCCTGTAACCAACAAGCAAACTTCCTGACATATGGAGGTTTTGTATGTTTATGCATATCCTCTTAGGGTCAGCCCCTTCAGCAACATTTCATTTGTGATAACTGACGCTTATGCTGGCAGCGTTCTTGGTATGAGACAGGTTTTTCACTGGGCTGCTGCTATTTTTTTTTCTTTCATGTTTGGTTACTGGCATGCCAGAGGAAATTATCTTTTGTGTCCTTTCAAATGTAAGGCGCATTTACGTTCTTCTAGATGTCTCTTGATTGTTTAGTTTGCAATGATGTTGTTTTTGCATTGTTGCGGTTCTGAACGATTGTGTAAAAGTTTTTATGTAATAAAATATAAAATAGAGCATTTGTGTAATTATTACAGTAGTGTTTCGTACTACTGAATAAGTGTATTTCCACTTTAAAACAGCAGGACTCTGTTTTTGGGCACCATTTTCCGGCAAGACTTCTAGCAGAATTCTTTTACAGGGTTACTTCCTGCCATTTATTACTACATAGATGACCTGGATAGCTGAAATAGTGTTGCAGATATCATATATATGTGGTATTGTTCCAGCAAATATAGCAGTCAACTTATACAAAACGGCACTCCAGGAATAAATATGTGGAACATGGTTTTACTTATACCATTCCTTTCTGAAAAGGAACATTGTTCCACACATTAATGTGTGGAACATGGTTTCTCTTACATCATTGTAAACTTAAGAGCAACAATGTTCTTCATATTTAAAATTTATCCAGCTCCCATGTTACTCATATATAAGAGGAACTTTTTTGCAAAAAAGTTGCCCTTACTAAGAGGAACCTATGTGTAACCAGATTAAGAGTGTGCGCATGGCGTGGCTAAGCGCGGCCGTGCACCTCCTATCTTGGAGGTAATCTGCGGTACGTTTGAAGGCTAACCGACCCGAAATAGCTGATGGCTTCGTGTGCACTTTGTTCTCGCGCTCGTAGTTCGCATTTGAGGGCCGAGGCTATACGAAGGGGAATTCGCTCGATGCTGCTACTGCTTTTCATCAAGCTAGCGTTCTGACAGCGTGTGTCCGTGTTTATCGAGTGAGATGCGTTTATATTTGCCTATGCGTGCGCAACACCGAGCTCGTTAATTTAGCTAGTAAGCGAATGTTCACAGCAGTTTTACAGCTGATAAA
The DNA here is from genome assembly GCF_023375885.2 of Dermacentor andersoni. Lineage (NCBI taxonomy): Eukaryota > Metazoa > Arthropoda > Arachnida > Ixodida > Ixodidae > Dermacentor > Dermacentor andersoni. The sequence continues at coordinate 12,500,252 of NC_092819.1, read as the reverse complement.
ACGATTAACCGTACTGCGTATAGCTGTCTAACATATTGCTGCCGCAATCAACGCTTCACCTACTGAGCAAAATTTTGGCATTTTTTTATAAATTAGAAGCCGCCATGCTCGTAAGCACTGATAATGGGAAAAGTCATCAATCTTGGTTACAATACGAATGCAGCAGTGAAAAGTGCATGCCGTAAGTCATAGAAGGTTTGTAATGTTGAACCAATATTCTTTCAAATAAGCACGGTAAAATATGATGGCCCAAAACACAAATATCAGCCCCACCCGAGAGTGATGCGAACTCTATGAGCACGAATTATGAAAATATGTTTTCGTGGCCGTAAACGACGGGCGAAATGCGGCGATATACTGCCTCTCGGCCACCAGTGCTATGGTCGCTCGTTAGCATAATTCGCGTGATTCGTCGCGCCTTAAATTATGGCGGAAGAATACTACAATGGCGGCCCAGCGTAACATCACGCAGCGTCAAATTGACGTTTACAATATGGTCTTTCCTGTAACGCTCCTCACGTGATATTGCTTCAGCCATGAGCAGGCTGACATGGCGGCTGTCTTGGACCGCGGCCACACTTTCGTGAAATTGCAGGCGCATTACATGGGCTTTTGCACGCTGCCGTTCACTGTCTTTTTAAAGCGCTAACATCGCAACATCGCTTCCAAGGGCTAGAAAGAAGTCTCGGTTGAAGACGTCTGCAGCGCCGAGTCGCGTTTCGTCCTCTTGATGAAAACGTAAAACTGCATTGTGCGACACTTCCTGGCAGCCATTTAAAAGCACGCGCCCTCTCAACAGCTAATCAGATTGTCAACATGGCGGATAATAGCGGCTGTGATGTCACTATACGTGTCAAGCATGGAGCAAGAAGCGTCACGTGACAACCTAAATGTTACGAACAAGCTCTACCCACAAAAATGCAGCGTATCTTATCCTACTCTGAAAGAGAGCCGAGCTCCAGCCCACTCGCAATTATGCATAAATTATATAAGGTTTTATTCTTTCTTTGACGCCAAGCGGTGGTGAGCGTTCACTACAGCTCTTCTTTACATACAAAGATGTCTTTGTGTCATTGGTTTCAGAATGAAACATTAATTTCTTTGGCAATTTTTTATGGGTGATTGTGATATAACGGCTCTGCCTAAGGTAATATTTTAGCTTGAAACATCAAGCTTTTATTTACCAATTAGCCAAGTAGAAGCATGGAAAGTCCTTAAGTTGTCAGCGGACTCCAGCTAGCTTGGCTCTGTTTAAGACGTGAAGGGCAGGTGCACTGCGTTTTTGTGGGTGAAATTTGCTTATAATCCTTAGGTTTTAACCAACTACATTCATAAAAAAATAAGGCTCGTCAATGCTAATTTGAAGGCTGAATGAGCCCAATAAAGATTATTTACGACAAAATTACTTAAGCGTAATGACGAATAATTGAGGTTAATAATGGATAGTGAGGCTAACTAGAATTAATTTAAGTTTATTGCAATAGTCATGTTGGTGTTACATGGTAAATGTATTAAAGCACGAGGCCCCAGAATGTTGAAAAAACTGCCAGGGGGACCTCCTATGACTACATAAATAGGGCAACTATACAAATCAGCAAAGTACGGTCATGTGAACAATAATAATAATAATTAGGTAAGTTGATTATCCATACCCGATAATTAGATTATAAGTTAATGGGCATGCTAATTATTGAAAGACATGAAAAATAATCGAAAGCAAGAGAACAAGCAGAATAAGAACGATTATTAACGAGAATAATCAAGCCAACATGAGAGACCAAACTCGTTTCACTATCAATAATAAAAAAAAGAAACAATAGGTATACAGCAAAATGACATACATATTGATAGTTAATTAAGAAATTAAGATGGGTTGGTTAATTCCTGAATGAAATATTTCTTTGTGCACGCGGGGAATGTGTGAACGTTGTCTGATGATTCCATTTCGAAAGGTAATGAATACCATATTGCTATACCACAGAAGAGGGCTGTGAGCTCGCCGCAATTCGTAATTCGTCCTTACGGCAGGTAAAAAAAAAGATTATTGCGCAGGAAAAACCGGGTACTGTTGTTGTTAGTAATGTGTTCAGGATCAATACATTTAATGAATATGGGTATTATGAGCCTATATGTAATTATGGAGAGTTTCTGATGGAATAATTGGGGTAACGGGAGAATGTTAAGTTTGGGAAACAAGGACCCGCAGGACAAATCAAATGGGCTCAAAGTCATTAGTCTGATAGCTTGGTTCTGAAGTCGCTGCAGACGTTCAATATGCGCAGAATACGTATTGGCCCATGAAGATACGCAATACGAAAGATGGCTATGAGTATAAGCAAAATACAAAGATCGTACAATGTGAGGTAGAAATAAGTTATTGTCTTGACGATAACGTGGATGCCAAATGCAATCTTTTTCACGAGTGATCGGGCGTGTCCATGAAATTTTAGTTCGGTAAATAAGATGATACTGAGGAACCGCGCTTCATTCGAAACCTGTAGGACGTAATCACCAATGTCAACAGAAGGTGGGAAGTTGATTGAAATGCGCTGGGAATGGAACACCATACAGATGATTATTTTGGCACATTAAAGTAATATTTTTAAGGCGGTGTTAAGGTTAGACTGGAGTGTGGCATTCGATTTACTGGATGTAAAGATGGTCGTGTCATCAGCGTAATGTATGCACTTGGTCTTGGGAAGAATAGTGGACAGGTCGTTAATAAACATCAAAAATAAAAGTGGGCCTAAAATTGATCCCTGTGGGACTCCTATGTTAATTAGCTTGGGCGATGAGAGATGGCCGTTAACCTGTACCACTTGAGACCGGTTACTGAAGTATCCTCTTATAAGGTTCAGTGCATGACCAGATATACCAATGATTCGAGTTTAACAAATAGTATGCCATGGTTTATGGTGTCGAATGCCTTCGTCAGATCGCTCAATACAGAACCCACAAATAGACCTCTGTAAATAGCTTGCTTGATTTCTTCAGTTAAAGTAATAAGTGCCAGTTCGGTAGAATATCCTTGGCGAAATCCGAATTGCTGAGAAGACAAAAAGTTATATTTGTTTAAGTAGCGCATTAATCGAATGTGGTATAGCTATTGAATCCCTTTACCAAAAAACAAAGGAAGGATACAAATCGGCCTGTAATTCCCTACTGAAGCCTGATCACCTTTCTTGAAAACAGGAACTATTCTACCAGCTTTAAGACGGATCAGAAGCACCCCTGCAGAGATCAGATTTTTAATGATTAGTGCCAAAACTGACGATATTTCATGCGAAATTATTTTTATTTTACAAAGATCAATGTGGTCTAAGCCAGCGCTTGTAGTCTCAAAAGCTCTGATGACCTGGTGAACTTCATCTGCAGTCGTCGAATGCAGATAAAAGGAATGGCTACACCGAGGTATATGATGTAAAGGACACGCCCGCTGCTGCTTATCCGTAGATGTGCAAAAATGCTCACTGGATGCGTTAGCTATTCTAAGAGGATCAGTATACATTTCGCCACCTTGCTTTATTTTTATTGCGGTCTCTGAGCAATCATTTTTGTACAGAAATTCTTCAATAATTTTCCAGCATCGCGTCGTGTTGCTTCTGTTTTTTACAATAAGATCTTAATAATAATTACGCTTAACGCGCCTTATAAAGAAGATAACGTTGCAGAGTACTTCTGAAAGCGGGATTTTATAGCAAGGTTAAAAGGCGGTGGATTTATTCCTTATGAAGGTTATTCTTTTTATTATTGGACTTAAACAGCGACTTAGTAATCCATGAATTTCTGGGTGAACGAAACCACTTCGTCACGGTAGTGTAAGTGGTGCAGTTTTCTATGCACGTAGTTATTGTTTCCGAGAAAGACGCAAAAGCCTTTTCTGCGCAGTTTTTATTCACCGATGTCTAGTATGCTGCACGAATTAACTGCACGAATCTTACGGAGTCAAATTGCCGCTTTGTCAATGTATTCTTACTCTTTATATTTTTAAAGCCTAAGGTAAATAAACAGTATTATGGCCTGTAATGCAATGATCTACCACCCCGGCAATGTGATCAGGTGAAATATTGGAGATAATATGGTCTATTAGTGTACTGGAGCTCAGTAAATTATTCCTAGTTGGAGTTGAAATACGCGAGGAAAGGCCAAAGCTGTGCAAACAGTGCATATACTGTAAACATGATGCACAATCAGGATCGATGATGTTAATGTTAATATCACCAGATATAACAATGCTCTAGTTTTTTATTACGAAGTTATTAAGAATGTTGCTCAATCAACTGAAAAATCCTGGATACGATGATGAAGGTGATCGATAAATGGAAGCTACGATGGTATTAGGACTGTTAATTGATATAACACTATGGTTAAATTCAAGTCAAACAGACTCATATGGAAAATATTTAAATGTGATATTCAGACGATTCGTGTATGTTAAGGACGAGTTTACAAGCATGGAACTTCCACCACCACGACGCGATTCGCGATTACAATATTCAGAATGATAACCTGGTAATATATACAAGTTGCCTTCGTTGCCAGAACACCATATTTCAGACAAACATATCATAGAGAATTAATGATAAAGTAACGAAAGGAACGGAACAAGAGCAGCATGGTGTTTTCTTAGACTGCGGATATTTAACGGCAGAGTCGATAATGCTGATTATTTTTCATGTAACAAATCTGTAGTTTGTTGTCACGTGTGGATAGCCATGACGATTTAAGGATGGTTTAAAATGAGAAACGACAGCATATCTATCGGAAAATACGAAAGTCTTCTGCACATGCAACACACAAAGATCAGTACTTGCACACAGCCGCAACCAGCAGGCCCAGTGGACCGTGCAGATTAGATTCGGTACCTGGAGGGAACAACACAAAGATCAGTACTCGCACACAGCCGCAACCACTGCTGCGCAAATGACGAGCAACGGGAAGCGATGACCTTCGTGTCTGGTAAATGGCGAACGCAGTCGCTGAAGTTTAGTGACGAAGTTGGAAGATGGTGCACGGGACGTGGATACAGCAGCAGACTAACAGTGCTGACCGGTGCACCATGCAGATTACATTCGTCACCTGGACGGGGCAACGCAAGGATCAGTACTCGCACACAGCCGCAACCACTGCTGCCCAAAATTTAGGTTATGGAAATGAGGCTAATGAAGATTATGTAAGTGAAATTCATTTTCTCTAATCAAGAATTATTAAGGCTATTTAATATTAACGTTGTCTAATTAGTATTGAATCAATTTGTTTTGATTAAGGCCAAACTCTGTCAATTAAGAGTAATTAAGATGAATCAAGCTTAATCGGGACTAATAATTATGAATGAATTTGATCGTAATAATTGAGGATAGAAACCGAGCAAACATTGCCAGCATACGGCCACAGGCGTACGAATTCGCCAGAGATGCATTTGTACAAGACGAGCGACCAAATAGAATACTTGCGCATTACGCACCTGTCAAGTCCCATTAAGTAGTTCTGTGGTAATTTTCCTACTCTAAAGCCACAGCGCACATTGAGGCCCAGGCGTCAGAGGAGCTGGTTTGTCCAGGCTAGCTGAGCGACGTCATGCTCCTTCCTACCTTTTTTCCTTCATCCTTGGCAGGGAGGAAAGAAAGAAAGATAGAAGAGGCCCTGACGTCACGTTTTTAAGCCGGAAATGCAACCTTGTTAGTGTGCCATCCCTAACAAAATTTTTTATAGAAAGTCTATAGACAGTATATAGACATTTGTCTATGGAGTCTATAGACTATCTATAGACATTTCTTTAGACTAGTCTATAGACTTATGACCATACACTTTTTATAGAGTAGTCTATAAAAAGTCTGAGTCTATAGACTTTCTATAGACAGTCTATAGACTTATGGCCATACACTTTTTATAGACTAGTCTATAAAAAGTCTGAGTCTATAGACTGTCTGTAGATTAATGAAAATTCATGTTTGTAGACAATTGTCTGCAGCATGTCTATAGACAAGTGTATAGGCTTATAGTTCTCCTTTTATGAACTGAAGTCTATAGAACGTCTATAGACAGATGTCTATAGACTATCTATAGACTATTCCTATAGACCAGTCTATAGACTGTCTATAGACTTATGGCCGTACAATTCTTATAGACTAGTCTATAAAAAGTCTGAGTCTATAGACTGTCTATAGATCAATGAAAATTCATGTTTGTAGACAAGTGCCCGCAGAATGTTTATAGACAAAAGTGTATAGGGTTATAAGTTCCATTTTTGTAGACTGAAGTCTAAGAATGTCTATAGACTATCTATAGACATTTGTCTATAAACATTTTAAACACATTAGTCTACAAAAGTAGAACTATATATACAGTTCTACTTTTGCAGACTGAAGTCTATGGAATGTCTAGAGACAAATGTCTATATATAGTCTACACACATTCTATAGACTTCAGTCTACAAAAACAGAACTTTATTATCCTATACACTTTTTTCTATGACATTCTGCGGACATTTGTCAACAAACACGAATTTTCATTAATCTATAGGCGATCTATCAACACAGAAATTTTATAGACAAGTCTACAAAGAGTGTATAAGGCCATAAGTCCATAGCTATTTGCAATCTACAAGTTAGCTTACATTTTTGTATATGTGTGGTAGCAAAAACTTTTGCATGTAGTTATGTATGTGCACCTCTTGCTTTTCTTCTGCACTTATACATTAACGTTAGTAGATTAATAATGCTCTTGAACCAGCTGTACTTTCATATATGTTGCTTAAACAGAAATAATTGAGTGCTGAATCATGCAGTGCAAAAAAGAAAACAAATGCACAGGCAATGAACTAACTGTTTTTATTGCGAGATGTAATATATGCATTTCTTAAAACACATGTTTTATGCTATTATGGAAAGAGACTAAATATTTACACTACTTCCCCTTGGCAAGCATGGTCGCCAGGCTGGCCGTGACCTTTGTGTCATTAGACCCAAAGGTGATGCAGGTGTATGCTGCAAATAGGTAGATGCAGCAATATGAGACAAAAATAACAAGTATGTATTCTTTGTATGTTCATTAAGCAGCTTAATATATTTGCTCAAACCATATAAGTCAATACTTCATGCGGTTTACCTATGACTAATGGCTGCTTGTCGATACAAATAACTACCATTATACAATGTTTTTTTTTATGGTATGGTGAACAATTAAACAGTCACAACTGCTGCTCGTGCCAGAAACAGTATCTTCCCTTTTGTGACAAGTTCATATATGATGCATTAATGTACTTATCCCAAATGATCTCTATATTTATTGCTGAAACGTTACCCAGTTGAACGGTCTGTACATTTTTTTGGCTGGTAGTTAAGATGCCCGTGCAGAGGGATATGCTCAGAAGACGTAACTGGAGTATTCACAATATCATGCCAAAGATTGTAATTTCTTTTGCTTAATATACACATTTAAATGTCTTTCTCCTACTCTTAAATGAATGGGGCATTGGCTATAACTTCAACAGGAGGCAGATGGATTGATTGTATTGATATGGTCACTTAGTTTCTTACAGGTAACGAGGCCTCTTGGGCATGCTAACAGGTTTCCAAGTTAGGTATACCACATGAGCACCCGAAATACCACGCGAGCACTTTATGTCATGGCACGACAGACATGCACCTCCTAGGAAACAGAACTGATACTATTATAGTTCGAATGAATTCTATCACAGTAAATTATTTAAGGTGCTTCAAAGATGAAAATTTTTTCTAGGGTTTCTAGGTTTAGGACTTTAGTTAACGCAAAAAAAAGATAAATTCAGTAAGAAATGACATGTCAGTATTGTTGATTTCATTTTTTTTCAATAAATGGGCAAATTTCCCTGAACTTTTTATGAGGTGAAAGGTTTTAAAAATATATTTACCAGAGAGATTCTCTGGAAACGTTGTATGACATATAACAAGACAGCATACCTGTGTGGTCATTTTAAAATTTCCCGATCTTTTTCCAAGCCTTCCCTGGCTGTTTTCATGAAAATTTTCTAGCAATCTATGATGCCCGCAGCTTAAGTGCAATAAAAAAATATTGTGGTTTAATGCTTGCCAAGTACTGCCAGTCCATATTATTTAGATATAACGAATAGCACGTCAGTCACTTGTCATGCAGTATTAGACACAACTGACTTGAATCCCTTGTTTAATAAAGCTGACAAGGACTTGGGCAAGTTCGTAATTGATGGCCACACGAGCACAGCACGGAGGACAAGGACACAGAGACACACACGTATAGCAAATGCAACAAGGTGAGGGAAAACTATTCCATGAGTTATTCTTACGGTTCAATAGTAGTTTTATATATAATTTGCTCTCATCACTTTTGCCTCTAGTTAACTTTGTTTACCTCTGACTAAAGACTACATGGCAATATGAATCAGTACCATTATGACGTTTTGTTATATTACAGTATGATAAGCAGTTAGACAACCGTAATGGTCGCCGGTTTCAGCAACGGTACGTTTCGTTTCAAGACAGGTTCATGTGACACACAGGGTACTTATCAAAATAAAAGAAATGCGAGAATCCCAGACGATTCCTATAACAATGATTGTTGAAACAAAGATACCCGGCTGGGCTGTGCACATTCTTTAGGTGTGAATACAATATGCCCGTGCCGAACGAACATGCTCAGCATAGTGACTGCAGTTATGAATAATCCCGTTAATTTCAATTTATTTCTGCTTAGAACAGTCTGCACTCTCGTTTCTCATACTCTGAGATGAATACATTTGCCACACTTTCAGTAGAATGCACATGAATGGGGACGTATCGATAAGGTTAATTACCAACTAAAACATGTTACGATCTCTTAGGTGTGTTGATAAGGGTAGAACAAGTGCAATGTCCACTAAATTATTTGAATAGCCTGTGCGTTATCTACTAAGAAAACACCACCAAATGGATAATCTGGCTATTTTTTTCTTTTGTACAGTGCATATATTATACAGTCTGTCCAAGACGACGGCACTAAATGCAACAGTAATGAAAACCGGAACACTTATTACGCACGGCAAGGGCTTCATATCATGCACGACTAGCACAATGCGAATCTGCGCCAGCAGCTGCCTAGTGATTAACAGCACGTAAACTGCATAACGCCGAAGCATCGAAAAGCGTTTAACGCTTTTCATATAACCAGAAAGATAACTTCTGCTGCTAAAGTGTTTATAAAAGAGACAAAAAACACCCTTCTAACTACCGGCAAACGCAATGCCTTCAGTTTGAAACGTGTAAACGTGCTTCCCGGAGCGACTAATTTAGTTTTCTCTAATTTTTACGGCTAAGTTGCGAAGCTGCGAGAGACTGAGCTTATCACAGGTTTCATGCTCCAAAAGCATTTGTGGTTGCATATATTTAGATAGGGTGAATCTAGATATTTCTGTTAGATATTTCTTCAAGTCTCATGTTTTGCTTGCGGTAACTAATCAAAATTATTTAGATTGGTTGCCAGGAAGCTTAAAAATACTTTTACTTTTAACCTATACGAAAACGACAGCGCACACACTGCTGATGCATGCGGCGCAAACACGGCCTTTCATCCGGGTACGCTAGCAGTTATTCAACTATAAGTGTGTGTTTGAAAATTGATGCTAACACAATTTAGAGATATATACGTAAAGCGTGTCGCGAGAATTTCACTACACATGCGGCGCAGCATTCATCGCGGCTGGATCGAGCGCCACGAAATCAGATCTACCACACTGGCTGCTCAACACACACAATCCGCTTTGTGGCAGCTCAGTATCAAGTTAAACCATGGTGTACTTCCTTTGTTAAGCACATCAATTATCATGCTTAAATCAACAAGCGTGAGCAATCGCTTGCCGTAAAACATTCCGTATAGTAGATGTGAGAACAAGAGCGCGTTATCAAATCATGAAAATGAGAAACCGATACTATGCCCGAGTCGCCTGCTACATGCAACCGGTTCGCGCTACGATATGCGCTTACCTAATCGTGATCTATTGACGCAAAACATCTTTGCTAAAGCTTACCGTTCAGTGTAGTTGACGTGTGATGCCACAAAGAAGACACACATACACAGACACCAACGTTCAGGCAGACACCACACACCGCTACAAGCGTTTACGTGCCTGGCGCACTCGTTGAGAATTCAAATTGACGCGGACAGATGGCGGTCATTGCGCAGGCGCAGGAGCTCCGGGAGCCAGGGCGCGCGCGCTCCGAGAAGTCCATGCGCCTTTTCTTTTTTTTTTTTTGTCTCTTTCTCTCTCGCTGCGCGCCATGCGTGCCGGAACGGGTTGCTTTTCTTTTCCATTTTTCATCCTTTTTTGATGAACGAAGGAAATGCGCTGGCAGGTTGTATTACAAACGCTGTGATCTATCGTGTGAGACTGGAACGCCCACATGGATGAATGGGCTGTTTGTAAAAGCCGTTACAGGGCCCTTCAGGTGCTTGCATTATCGCCAGCGACGATGATTAATGCAGCGCATTTGTAGCATATCTTTCAGCGCACCGCCAAATGTGATGCCCACAGGTACGTTAGTGCTAATTTTCCGCTCCGATGATAGGTCAAAGAAATCAGTACGGCAATGAGGTACTCATATGTATGGCCGCGCAGGCATACCGCCTGCGAAATACTGGGTGGGCTCACAGAACTCGGCATATACTTTAAGTGAATAAGAAACTTTGATGAGTTTATAGTGCAGGATATCAGTCAACAAAAAACCGCGCGATGTTAGTGATGCAGCCGAAATATGAAGACAATGTGAAAAGTACCTGAGAATCGGACGACACGCAACGCGCACACCACATGCGCGACACCGGTTCATCGCACACTCACAAAGTCCGCGTTGTCAGCTACAAACATTACACGTCTCTGTGCTGTTTGCTTGATGCCTGCTTGGAATCCGCTTGTAGCTAAAGTTGGCGTTCATACCATCTATTATCACAATTGGATGGGCGTTTTGCTTTCTTTATTCTACTGCCGCAAAACTGATGCTATGACAACTGTGAAGACTGTCTTGGGATTGCCGAGAGCGACTACGTAGATCATATCATGTGATCAACAAATGCGTAGGTATACACTATGTGTATACTAAAGTCTACAAATAGGCTCTACAGAAATCTCAGCAGTATACAACTTCAGTGGTTTATATCAAACGCAGCTATGTATTATCCACCGGTACCTGCGCTTGGTTACAGCATACACGGGTTGGGCCCAGATTAACGATTTTTGTCTATTGTCAATCTATAGACGGCATGTAAACCTGAAGCAGTAAGAATTTTACAGTATCGACTGTTTTCTACTTCATCTCACGCCTTACCACAATCGATATACGGGCTGTTCGCACAAGTTAACGTGACCTTTGGTGACGTCCCACCCTATGGCCTACATCGGCGCTGATATAGGAAACCGTAGAGAATAATTCGAATTGCAAAGAAGTGTACGGGATGTATCACGTAATTTGAGCCAGACATTAACATGTGCAAATGCTACGTAGCTGGAGAGAACCAAAGTAATGTTGTTTGCCATCGCTTGGGGATACTCAGATTATTTTTTTGCATTCCCCTGATTAGATAATTAGCGTAAATAATTTCTAAATTATGTTAATTACATGAATATTCTCAATGGTAAAATTGTAAAGCAACATCAGAAACTCCCGATACAGCTTTCTGTTGCTCAATAGGACCTCCATAGAAGCGTTTGTCGGAGCGTGAAGAAGCCCGCGATTACACGCAATGTGACTCGAGCGGCCGGTCGCGCAGCAATGTATATATATATATATATATATATATATATATATATATATATATATATATATATATATATATATATATATATATATATATATATATATATATATATATATTTATATGTATATATATATATGGGGATGTGGTGTACGTGAATATGTGCAGGTGCGTGTTTGTGAAGAACTAGGTAGAGTGGGAATAGACAAGAAAATCCAATCGTATCGACTCTAGTCTATAGACAATCTAAAGACGAATAATGAACAACAATAAATAGACTGTGTCGACACTTTTCTATAGACCATCTATAGACTGCGAATAGACAAAAAGAAATAGAAATCCTATCGACTTTCGTCTATAGAAAGTCTATAGACAAATAACAGAGAAAAATAAATAGAGGCTGTATCGACTTTCGTCTATAGGTGTCTGTTGTGGGGAAGTAGGCAAAAAAGAAGCAAACACTTCATCGACTTTTTCTATAGACCGTCTATAGACTGCGAATAGAGAAAAATAAATAGAAATCTTATTGACTTTCGTCTATAGAAAGTCTATAGATAAATAATTGAGAAGAATAAATAGAGCCTGTATCGACTTTTGTCTATAGGTAGTCTACAGAGGGGAAGTACACAAAAAAGAAACAAACACCATATCGACTTTTTTCTATGAACCATCTATAGACTGCAAATAGAAATAATAGAAAAGAAATAGAAAATTTATCGACTTTCGTCTATAGACAGTCTATAGACTTTGTATCATCAAAAGTCCAAATCTTTAAATAGGCAAGGTCGTCTATAAAAAGTCTATAGCCTTTCTATAGACAGTCTAAAGTCATTTTTGTAAGGGATTTCCCTTTGAGCTTCCAATTAGCTCGCCGAAGCAGATAGGTGCGAGCTTTGAACTTGCATTGCTACGAACCGCTGGGTGTTTGCTGCCGGCGCGCGTCAGAACAAGGCCTACAAAACCTCTGTAGCAGTTTTAGTGAAGAAGACGCACTCCTGTGCTTTTCCGTGGCA